>NC_041220.1:29532927-29578791 GCF_002837175.3 Physeter macrocephalus | reverse complement strand
CTGAGCCTGCGCGTCCGGAGCCTGTGCTCCGCAACGGGAGAGGCCACAGCAGAGGGAGGCCCGCATACCACAAAAAAAAAAAAAAAAAAAAAAAAACTCTATTAATTTAAACAACAGCAATAAGAAGAGATAAATAAAAATAACTTAGATGAGATGTTCTTAGACCATGTGATTGTAAGCAACAGAAAACCAAATTTAAGTAACATGGGCACAAAGGTAAATGTGTTCGTTGGCTTACTCAAGCCACGGGAAAGCATCAGGGCAAACTAGACCCAGGGACTTAAATGTGCTTTTTCATCTCTGTTACAGTCTAGACTGACTTTCTTCACAATGTCCACCCTCCCAGGCTTGCAACAGTGAGAAAGGGCTCTTTCTTACTTTAGTTGTTAGTAGAAAACTCCCTAGGGGTTGCTGATCAGCCTAGCCCAGAAATGTGAACACCTATAGACCACTTATGGGGGTTGAGAGAGAGGCTCCAGTTAGAGTATGGTGTTTCCAAGGCTGGAAACAAGTAGGCATGTAGGATCTGATTGCAGTTATCCTGGCAAGATATGTTGGTGGCTCAGAAAAGGGAGGTGGGAGGTGTGTGTGTGTGGTGGTGGGAGAGAGAGAGAGAGAGAGAGGGAGGGAGAGGGAGAGTCAGATTCTGGAGATAGTGTGAGGATGCACCTGTCACAATTTATTGAGGAGTTGGGTATAAGCTGTGAGAGAAAGAAGTGGGACAGGACTTCAAGGCTTTTGTCCTGACACCTCAAAAGATGGGCTGTGATGGTTCATTTTCTGTGTAACTTGGCTGGGCTAAGGGACAGACACCCTGTAGCTAGGAATATATTCTTTCTGGGTGTGTCTGTGAGGGTGTTTGTGGAAGAGATTAGCATTTGAATCAGGAGACTGAGTAAAGCAGATCTGCTCTCACCAGCATGGGCAGGTATCACCCATCAGCAGACGGCCTGAAAAGAACAAAAGGAGGAGGAAGAATGAATTTCCTCTGTCTCTTCTTGGGCTGGGACATCCATCTTCTCCTGCCTGTGGACACTGGTGCTTCTGGTTCTCCGGCCTTTGGACCCTGGGACTTAACACCAGCGAGCTGTTCACGGTCCTCAGGCTTTTGACCTCAGACTGGGAGTTATACCAGCAGCTCCCTTGTTCTTCAGGCTTTAGGATTTGGACTGAATTATATTCCTGGCTTTCCTGGTTCTCTAGCTTGTAGATGGCACATCATGGCATACATATCTCAGCCTCCATAATCATGTGAGCCAATTCTCACAAAGAATCTTCTACGTATGTATGTATGTATGTATCTGTCTATCTGTCTATTCATCTATCAATCCTATTGGTTCTGTTTCTCTGGAGAACCTTGACTAATACATGAGCAGAGGAATATTACAGCAGCACAGGTTAGAAGGATATCAGGACCTTAGTTTGAGATATAGTAAGTCTATTAGTCATCCAGTTGGAAATGTCAAATAAGCAGTTGTATGTAGACGAGTCTTTCCTCCAGGTATCCACCTGACATATTGTTTATTGATCCTAATTGTTTATTGTCCAACTTCTTCTTCTAGAACACAAGCTCCATGAGAGCAGGCATTTTGCCTGTTTTGTTCCCTGCTATATCCCCAATACCTAGAAGAACTCCTGGTGCATAGTAGATGCTCAGTAAAATTTACAGGAAAGATGAAGGAAGGAAGGAATGGGAGAGTTAAGTGTTCAATACAGCAAAGTTGGTTGAGAGTAGAGTACAGTTAGGAAGCATCTGTTTGAAAGTAAAACTGCTTACCTGGCTATTACTAGGGAGAGGTTTGCAGTAGGTATTGTGTAACACACATTTCCTACATAGAACTATATACAAATGAAGAGACACCTGCAAGGCTTCTGTAAACTTTTATTTTATATTTATGGGCCACTGCCAGTGCAGGGCCTTGGCTTCTGGCTCATTTCTACAGATTTACTTGAAAAGATGTGATAAAGGTAGAAATTGGAAATATTCCTACTAGTCAACCACGGTCACTTACTGGTCCATAAACAAAATGCACATGGAAGCCTGTGTGGTTATTCAGAAATCTATGACTTTTTGAACTTGTAAAATGCATTTTTAATATGCAAGAGACAAAGCATCTTTAAAAAAAGACAACTGTCTAAACAAAATGGTGTGAACGTATGGCTTACATTATAAGGATATATCACTGCATGTGACACACCAGTGGGCTAATGGAATTTGACTGCTAACACGTAAAGGAGCCCTGCAATTGGATGGCTGGAACCTGATATCATTTTATACAAGACTGTGCTAAAATACAGCCCAAAGAATCAGCTGAGCTAATTTATTATCAGCAATCTTTCTGGCGAAGTCTGATAGAAACATCTGCCCACTTGTCAGTCTCATCACCACGCTGAGTTGGGAATTGGGACAATATAATACTTCAAATGTTAATGACTTTTGCTCCAGCACAGGAAAAAAATATAACCCCCAATATTGCTTTTTTCTAACCAACCGACCAATGAACCAAAACCCCATTGTCTACCCATGGCTCGTCCTTTTTCATGCTGCCTGCCACGTTCCATTTGTAATAGTAACACTGTCACAAGATTTATGAACACAGACAGATTAAAACTGACTGAGGCTGGTTGTCGAGAGGAACATCTACCTAGATTCCACTTAGAGTGTGTGCTTTGGCACAACTGCTGGGCATTAGTAATAGATTACGTGAAGTCCATACAACCGTCCCACCACATGCAAATACCACACCCACGAGTGCATTCCATAGAGACAATCACAGAAAAATTGGCTAAAAGAACTGTATGGTTGTTTATATATATATATATATATATATATATATATATATATATGTTTATATACACACAGTAAAAGATTTTCTGCTCTACTCACAGTCTGTAAACATCATGGAAAATGCCCAGCAGAAATCACTGTGGGCCTCTTGAAATGGTGACTATGTGAGGAGTTGGGGTGAGGGAGGTGTTAAGGTGCATACTGGAAATCCAGAGAACCTTAAGTTCATGGTGGCAATTATATTTCACTGACATGATAAACTCAGCTGGACTCTTTGAAATTATGTTTCCTGTATTCCTATATGAAAAAGGGAATGACCGAAAAAGTCTTACTGCCAGTTAACATTTTAAAAGCAATCAAGAGACTATGAGGTGATTTGTGTACATATATATGTATATATGTATGTACATTTGCATACATATACACACGTATACATGTTACTAAAACCAAAAATAAACCTCAGTGAAAATTTCCAAATCTAAAAATACTCAGTCCTTTTCTCCTGGCTGTGCTTTGGACTTCTGTGCATTGCACTGAAAGTCTTGAGCATAGTTAAATGACACATACATTTAAATTTTAGTATATGGTATTGATTTTACATAACATGCTTCCATTAAAAAAATTGGGCTTATGAAAAATAGAACTATTTCATTCAAGCATTATTTTTAAATTTAACATAAAAATATGCACAAGGTCTCCTGTAATGAAACACCATTAAAAAAGAAAATATAGATTCTGAAAAATTGTTTGAATAGCAGCTATTAAACTGCCATATGTGGATATCGGTCTGTGCTTTAAGTTCTTGTAAGCTCTTGCAGCTTGAGAATTTATGTTTTAAAAATAAGCCAGTGACATGAGAAACATTAACCTAATTGCTCACCTGAAGTCCATTTTATGTCTTCTTCTTTTTGGGGGGCAAAATATGTGTAAATAAGCTCAAATGATCATTTGTATAGGCAACTATGCAGTTAAAAAATACTGGCACTGAATGACATTTCAAATAAAGGAGACTTAAACCCATATCGTGTTTGGCCAAAAAAACAAAATTACTTTAAAAAAATAGAAAACCTTGTTATAATTTCTAAGCTTTTCATGGTGACCAGTTCTTACGGAACATTCTACAGAACCGCCACGAAAGCTAGCCACGTACTCGAAAACTCTATTTTCATGCAAAGATAGTATATATCTTTCTGGTTTAACTGAACAATCTCCTTTCCCCTGCCAACTCCCACCATTTTTTAGGGCTGAATATAACATGCAGAATATGTAAATTAGATAAATCACAGTAAGATTCATTGTATTTGTGGGTATAAACCAGTCAACCCTTCAGTGTTTTGGAAAACATTTTTCCAGGGGGTGGTACTGAGTCATGGGAGAAGGATGGAAGAAGAGATTTCTGGAGATGCAGTTGTTGTGTTGATTTGTTTTTTTTTCTCCAATAGGATTTGAAGTATATTGATGAATGTTCCTTAAGATGTTTAGTTTATACTGTCCTTATGGCTGCTCCTCTCTGTGTTATGGTTGTTTTGTTCATGGTTCTTCCATTGGATGCTTGTTCCGTTCATGGGGACTGAGGTCATCAGACTCTTGGACTGGTAACAGCAGCAGCAGAGGCAAGACTGGGAGAAAGAATAGACTCGAATTAAGACAAGGCCACCAGGGCTTCCCTGGTGGCACAGTGGTTAAGAATCCACCTGCCAATGCAGGGCACACGGGTTCAAGCCCTGGTCCGGGAAAGTCCCACATGCCGCGGAGCAACTAAGCCTGTGCGCCACAACTACTGAGCCTGTGCTCTAGAGCCCACGAGCCACAGCTACTGAAGCCTGCGCACCTAGAGCCCGTGCTCCGCAACAAGAGAGGTCACTGCAATGAGAAGCCCACGCACTGCAAAGAAGAGCAGCTCCCGCTCACCGCAACTAGAGAAAGCCCAGGGAGAAGTTAAACAGTTTATTCTAGTGCAAAGCAACAGATCCCTTGTTTCTTGTTTTAATTTATTCACCAAGTCAAAGAGGAAGGGAAGGCAGTGTTGGTGGAGGGAGAGTGTTCAATGATTTGGGGTGGGCATGGGTGGAAAGGGCTGGGAGGGTCCTGGCAGTTCATTTTCTTTTTTTTAAGTGTTTTTAAAAGTTATTTTTATTTAAAAAAATATCTACTTATTTGGTTGTGCTGGGTCTTAGTTGCGGCACACAGGATCTTTCAGTTGCGGCATGTGGGAACTAGTTCCCCGACCAGGGGTGGAACCCAGGCCCCCTGCATTGGGAGTGTGGAGCCTTAGCCACTGGACCACCAGGGAAGTCTCAGGCCTGGCATTTCTTCAGTGTGTACCACTTACTTGGCTCTCTGCATTGGCCACCTCAATTGATGCTCTTAACAGCTTTTGGGGGTAGGTGCTATTTTCCTCATTTTATGAATGAGAACAGGGAGGCTTAGAGAGGATAATAAGAGGCAGAACTGAACTTAGAACCCAGGACTCTCTCTACTGGGCTCTTTCCCCTGGGTATGCTGCCTTTTTATGAAGATCAGTCAAAACTGTGTTTAATGTCTGAGAGTTTGCATCTT
Source organism: Physeter macrocephalus (assembly GCF_002837175.3). Taxonomy (NCBI): domain Eukaryota; kingdom Metazoa; phylum Chordata; class Mammalia; order Artiodactyla; family Physeteridae; genus Physeter; species Physeter macrocephalus. The sequence continues at coordinate 29,573,444 of NC_041220.1, read as the reverse complement.
GATTTTTTTCCCTTCCCCTCTAGTTAATATGTAAACTAATTAGAAACTGATATTAACTCCAGATTACATAATGTATTTGTTATGACCTACATTTTAGTCAGTCTTTCTTAGGGCAGAATCTTTCTTAGGGCATTTCATGACTTGTAAACATGACCCATTAGACTCCAAAAGTGTGGCAACAAGAACTTCCACACCAGGTTGCATCGATTTCTATGATTCTTTAAAAAAATATTTGTCTGTTTCCTTCTAGATTATAAGTTCCACAAGGGCAGTCGCTTGTGTTTTTCCTCTCTTCTATCCCTAATAATAAGAAACTCATACTGAGCACTCTGTGTTGTCTCACGCACTTAACATATATTAACCCACTGCATTCCACTTTATGAGACAGATATAGTGAGCATCTGATTTTACAGATGAGCAAACTGAGGAAGCAGGAGGGGTACCACTTGGAACTGATAAGACAGCTAGTGCAGAGCTGTGATCTAAATCAAGACTGTTGGCTTCCAGATCCTGCACCCTTGAACTCTATGCTGCTCTTTCTAATACATACCATAAACTGAAGTTAAACATCCTGGCCAAAGATAACAGAATCCAGTTAGGATTAACTCTATGCTAAAATCATTCTAGGAACTGGAAAAATGACACCTCAATAAGAAGTGCTTGGAGCTTCGGGAGGACATGGGTTGGCTTAGCTACAGGGAGCTGTGAAGAACAGAAGGAAACTGATTTCGAATTAAATTACATTAGTTCAGATTTCCAGAGCCATTAACATTTACTTTCCTTGAAAAGGCTATTGTTAAGTGTACTACTAAATAGCATTTAGCAAGGGATTTCTTAACAATGAGTTTATGTTTTGTTGAGATCATGAATAAGTTTTATCTATTCTGTTGGCCTAGAGCTCAAGTTGGATTATTTTTTTTTAAAGCAGGACACTAAATTGGCATGTTATTAAGTTAGCTCTTTTTGCTTTAACCTCTGAATATGTTGTTGTCGGAATAGATATTGCTTTTCTGTTATGCTGACCATTTGACCCTCTTTCTGGGTAACAAAAGGTGATTTTTCACTTCTCTACTGAAAAGTACAGCTAATGAAAGTGATATTTACAACTGGAATGAACCATGCCTATTGGTTACTTAATATACTCATTTGGTTGTTCTTAAAAAATGCTTGCAAAACGTCTTACCTGGAAACAATTTTTAAATTTCTTGCTCACAAAATATAGAGCTATTGGGTTTATACATGAATTCATGGTTGCCAAGTTAATACCGATGTAATCCATGAGCAGCAAGAAACTAGAGCAAAAGAAAATAGAGGACATAGATTAGACCATGTTTTCAAATCTGCTAACTAGCATTTATCTCTAGAATAAGCATATTTCTTGCCCAGAAGCCATTTCTTATAGGTGGCAGTCAGAATTTTTTTTAAAAAGTCCTTGTTTAAATGGTAATTTCAGTTCTGCAGAACATTTACACATATACCCAGCACTTGGTTAACCCAAACTATTATGCACAGCCCCAGGAGGGGAGCAGCAAAATTACTGATATGGCTTGTGCAAATTTTTGAGATCAGTTATGGGCTATGTCAGCTAAAGAAAAACAATCAACTTTGCAGTTTTAATTTTCAGGGCTATTGAGAATGTAGAGTAGGTGGTTTTGTAAAAGTCTTATCAATATGAAATCAGAGAAACTCCAATTTCCTCCTGAGTACAGAGGATCATACCTAAGTAATTCACACCGGTTCGTGTCCATTTCATCATACACGGTTTTCTTCAAAATACGGCTTAAATGAAGAGGGAACCAGCACAGAGCGAAAATTACGACCAAACAGAAAACTGTTTTTGCCACTTCTCGACGCTAAAGGAAAGTGAGAAAAAAAAAAAAAAGACAATAAGTTTAGTGTTTTTCTACTAGAGGAAAGAGCTACACAAAAGGAAGTAGTAAATTGGGGAAGAGTAACTCGAAGAAATGCCAGAGCAGCCTGCCCCTCACCATGACTCCACCTCTTCAAGATTTGGAGTCCAGGGAATTCCCTGGAGATCCAGTGTTTAGGACTCCGTGCTTCCACTGCAGGGGGCACAGGTTCCATCCCTGGTCGGGGAACTAAGATCCTTCATGCAGCACAGTGTGGCCAGAAAAAAAAAAGAAAAGAAAAGAAAAAGAAAACATTTGGAGTCCAATTTCTAAGCAAGGAGTTGCTAGTGATTCTTTTGGGGCAGCTGCCAGGAAGGATGTTGGTCTCAGGCTGGTCATCAGGGCCAAGACAGAGGTTCGATGGTGGACAGAGGTAGGGACTGGCTGGGGTTGGGCCAACACTGTGGCTGGGTCTGTGTGTGTGTGTGTGTGTGTATGTTTAATACGTGGGGTGAGGGTTAGTTAAAAGTCTCAATAGCAGTTAATTCACCAGCATTAATGACAGCATGGCAGTCAAAGTGACTGACCTCAGCATGATAAAAAATGGACAAATCTAGGGAATTCCCTGGTGGTCCAGTGGTTAGGATTGTGTGCTTTCACTGCCGAGGGCTGGGTTAAGTCTCTGGTTGGGGAACTAAGATCCCGCAAGCTGTGCAGCATGGGGGGTTAAAAAAAAAGGACAAGTCTGAAAAGATACTTGGAAAACAAAACAGGAGTAGGAAACAGAAAAGAAAAAGGAAGAACAACGTGTTTTCTCCATTTCTTGATCTTGGAGAAACCTGGCACTGGGATTTTTTTGCTTTTAAAATTCTTTCATTAATGACATGGACATGTAGTTTCCAAGGATATATTGTTTGCAAATAGAGGGATGAGGGTAAAGGATTATCAGCAATGACGATTAGAAAAACTGGGACATGTTGACCCTGGCTTGACTCCAATGGCAGGTTTACATGCTTTGGGGTCTGCATAGGATCAGCAAAACCATAGGTTAAGAATTATCTGCAACCAGTCATTTGTGTGCATTGTACTTGAGTATTACAGGGCATGTGTTTGGAAGCCCAACTGGGAATGTAAAATGCAACTTGTCTGTAACTGGAATCACTTAATGTCAAAATAAAACTGATTGAAAACAGGGTTTGGAAGGGTAATGCTGGTTCAACCCGAAGCATATAGTGTTAAGTATGGGAAGCCTACAATAAACCCACATGATTAATAGAGCCATTTAAAAAGATTTCAGGGCAGTTGTCACAAATTGTGGCTCTAGTCCCAAGAACTGGGAGTTCTTTAATCTTTCAGAGTTAGCTGGCTAGTTAGCTGGGCTATGGCTTCAGAGAATGTATAAACTGAACGATGATTGAGAGAAATAAAGGATTCCTCTATTTATTAATCTACAGGAATGGGGGATCATTTTGAAGGGCCAATTTTGTATACACAGAAAGACAGTGTGCCCAGAAAAATAGAAAAGCAGGGTATCGGGGAGAGGTTGCATCCCCTGTGCACATCCTCAAAGAGGATAACTTTTTTTTTGCGGTACGCGGGCCTCTCACTGTTGTGGCCTCTCCCTTCGCGGAGCACAGGCTCCGGACGCGCAGGCTCAGCGGCCATGGCTCACGGGCCCAGCCGCTCCGTGGCACGTGGGATCTTCCCGGACCGGGGCACGAACCCGTGTCCCCTGCATCGGCAGGCGGACTCTCAACCACTGCGCCACCAGGGAAGCCCCGAGGATAACTTTTTAAAAGGTAATATTAATACGTTGCCATGACAGTCTGATATTTGGTTAATCAATATCCATTCTTCTGTTTTCCTTACTATCAGTCAGATCCTTGATTTTGTCATGGCAGCACGGGAGCCTGGCCTCCTCATCCGCATAGTTCTTACCAATTACATTAAGTAGAAATCGTTGTGTGGAGTTTCTGGAAAAGCTACTTAAAAGTGGGGGATAGGACTTCCCTGGCGGTCCAGTGGTTAAGACTCTGCTCTTCCAGTGCATGGGGCACGGGTTCAATCCCTGGTCGGGGAATTAAGATCCCACATGCCGTGGGGCGTGGCCAAAAAAAAAAAAAGTGGGGTATACTCCTTTGGTGCACACACACTAATGTGATCTGTGTTCTTCCCTTTCTTGCTGCCTGGATAGAAGATATAATGGTAGAGCTATAGTGGCTGTCTTCCAATAAAAACGGAAAGGTCAGTACACCAGCAGAACCCTGGCTTCTGAGTCCCTTGACCGCTGAGCCAATGACATCTGAACTTCTTGCCATGGGAGAAAGATAAACCCCTACTTCGTCTACTCCCTGCTATTTTGGGTTTTCTGCTACCAGCATCCAAACACAATGCCTAACTGATAAAAGGTATTGTTGGTATAATGAAGAGAAATTTGAGAAAACCACACAAGAAGCAAGACCAAAAGCCATATTGGATGTTGGACAGGGTGTCAGGGTCTTTCACGCTGAGCTAGCTCCCCTGCCATCCCACTTGAAGGCCTTCCAGCCAGGCTTGCTCTCCTGCTGTTAGAACCTGCTCTAGCTTTGAGTGAGACACGAGGGGATGTCTATTGCATGGGGACCAAGTCTTGGGTTCTAATCTCCATTTGGTTGAGTCAATCTCTTAAAACACCTGTATAATAAGGGTAATGCCTGTCCAGCTTATCTCACAGGGTGTTTGGAGGAATCAAATACCAAAAGGGCATGGAAGTGCTCTTTAAAAACTTTTAAAAATGCTCTGAAAATGTGAAGCAGCAGCATCTTATTACTGCTTCCAATCGCCATTCAATTATTTTCAGAGCAGTTGCCACTCGTAGCTTAAATAGGCTCAATCGTGGTGCTAGTGCAAAATCAACATTTTAAAACACTGTCTTTCACAAATCTATTCTAATTGGTTATCTTCATTGCAGGAATGAGCCATAATAATTGCTTAATATGTTTCACATCTGGAGTACCTGAAACGTTCATGCCTGGATGATGTCATACTAAAGTTTCTCAAGATAATTTTCCTGTTAAATTGTAATAAAAGATAATAGCTACCATTTGTAGAGCATGTCAGATTTTATGAAGTATGTGCATGCACATTAATTCCTTTGATTGTCATAATAACACTGATTCATATATTATTATGTCCAATTTACAGATAGGGAGCTGACGCTCAAAAAAAATCAGTCCTCCAGCTGAAAAGTGTTGCCGATGAAGAATGATGCTTGTTGTGTGGTCATCGTACAGGGCAGGTGTCCAGGCTCCATCAACAACTCACGTTAACTTTTGGTGTGGCTCGTCGTCCTTATATACTTGTCTGTTGAAACCGAAAACTTACCCACAGTCCTAGTGTTACTCTTTGAATTAATATATATCAACATTTTCTGACTAAACTATGAGTTGGGTTCTATTAGACACCGCACATGCCTTAGGTCATCCCTTTGATGTATTATTATATACATCTCATTTAAAATTTTTAAGACTCAAAACTAAGTTGGTATTTGTACGGAAAAGTGCAGGTATTATTGTATACATTTTCTGAAGAACTAGAAGTTCAGAGAGATTAAGCAATTTGCCCAATGTCACAGAGCCAGCAAATATAAGCGTCACAGTTTTATCTGTTCTGTTTCCTGCCTGGGAAGGACCAAGAGCGTCCTAATGACACGTTCAGATTTCTTCTAGAACTTTGGGCCCTCCAAAATGTGGCTTCTTATGTACCCAATCCTGTTTCCTATCATGAGTCTTACCTTAGATGTTGCTCTAATGAGGTCCATCTTTTTTTGCAGCTCCCCAGATGCATGGTGCCCATGCTGTGTTCTACTAGACCCCTGTCCACCCACCTGAAATGCCCTCTGTCCTCTTCTTCTTCCCCATGGAACCCAGTTATCCTCCATGAACAGTTCAATCCCCCTCATACAATTTCTCCATGACTTTATCTCATATCCTCCTTGGCTTTCTATAGCAAAGGCTACGTTCTACCACGACTGGTGATTCTATTTTCCAATTATTTCATGTTTGTGTTTTATTTCCACAACAAGACTGCAAAGCCTGCCCGTGGAGAAAGTCATATACTTCTTTTTTTGTCCTGGCACAGTTCCAACCCCAGTTCAACGTACTGCTAATCACAAGCACGCACGGTTGATACACCCTTGGCAAAATAAATGAATAGTTTCTCTCTGTTTGGGCCCTGCCCACAGGGCCACCTGTCTCACAGGTCGGATCCCTGCTTCACAGAAGAAATGCCTAATACTCTAAAGAAAACAAGACGTACAGACAAACAAGACAGTATTTGTATTTTTAGGAAATCAGGCTAAATCTGCGAAATACAGTATCCATAGGCCTTTTGTTGTCGAGGACAAAACAGTCTTGGCCACATCTTCATGATCTTATTAGATTTACCTGTTTCAGGTGTTCACTGAGGGCAATTCTCAGGCTGCCGTTCCTTCTGTTTAACATCTCACAAGTCATGAGGGTGTAGAAGATCGCGGTGCACACCAGGGGCATGCAGAAGTAGAACCCAAACAGCCACCAGTCCTTAACATCTTGGTAGAACTGGAAAGAGAAGAGAAGGGAGAGAGGAAGAGGAGCATTATAATGAAAATTAGCTGTACGGCGCCTCTGGTGGCTTCCACATTTTCATGCTTGCAGATATGTTTGTATATTCATGCTCTCTGGTTGTGGTAATGGGCTTGGAGGTGGTAGTCAAAACAACTAAATTGGAGACTCCAGACATTATCTTGGCTTTATCATAGCACACAAAGAAATTGCATTAAAAACTATCCTGGCAAACAGCGCTATTCACCATAGCCAAGACATAGAAGCAACCTGAATGTCCATTGACAGATGACTGTACAATGGAATACTGCTCAGCCATAATAAGAATGAAATAATGCCATTTGCAGCAACAAGGATGGACCTAGAGATGATCATACTCAGTAGAGTAAGTCAGAAAGAGAAAGACAAATATCATATGATCTCACATGTGGAATCTAAAATATGATACAAATGAACTTCTCTATGAAACAGAAACAGATTCAGAGACATAGAGAACAGACTTGTGGTTATCAAGGGGGGCGAGGGAGGGATGGATTAGGAGTTTGGGGTTAGCAGATGCAAACTATTATATATAGAATGGATAAGCAGTAAGGTCCTACTGTATAGCACAGAGAACAATATTCAATATCCTGTGATAAAACATCATGGGAAAGAATGTGGAAAAGAATGTGTATATATGGATAACTGAATCACTTTGCTGTACAGCAGAAATTAACACAACATTGTAAATCGACTGTACTTCAATAAATAAATTTTAAAAATTATCCCAACAAAGATATTTTGAATAAACTGAAGTTGGTTTTAATTACACAGTGCAAGAGCCCTAATCAATAAAAAGAGTTCCCTTCCAAAGCTCATAAAGCATGATTTTGAGACATACAGACTCTTATCTTTGTTGGTTGGTGATTCTCAACATTTGGCTAGTGCCTGCTTTACTTCTGACTGTTGTGGTTAGGGTGTACTTAATGTGCCTATCTAGTTTGGAAACAGTGAGGGTTATGAATGGCTTATCTGTGGAGTTTCGGTTACTGGGAATTAACCCTTTGTCTGGTATGTCTGCTATGTGACCTCGCAGCCAGCCAGTTTGAGCCATCAGTAACTGTGCCCTTTCTCGCTCTCTTTTAATACTTAACCACCTGGAAACTATTGAGGCAGTGTAGCTTATCTGAAGGCATACTGAGCATTATCTCCCTGAGGACAGGATTTGTAAATACCAGGATTACTCAGTTTTATGTGTTCTTGAAAGAGAAACTATAATACCCAATAAAAATGGAAATTAGAAAATTACATCTAAATGCTTCGTCCCACTAAATTAATCACCAGCTTGGGAAGAAATGCTGTTCCTTTTCTTATGCTGTTTCTCCAGATTGTTTATTTACTAAGGATAATGCAGCCTCCTGTAATATCTCAGTTCCCACAGTAAAAAATAATCACACTGCTCTGTGAAACACTGGAGAGTTTCTGAATATAGAAAGAGGCCCAGTGGGCTGCATTTATAACATGTCTATTAAAATATTCTTTAAATGGTTCCTGAGGAAAAAAAGTTCTGGGCAGGGGTTCTTAAATATTTTTATGCCATAGATCGCCTTCTGGTGTAGACTATAATTCTTTCTGAGAATAATACTTTTATGTGCATGAAATAAAATATGTAAGATTACAATGGAAACCAATTACATCAAAACACAGAAATCAAAATAGGAAAAAGAAAGTTCTGATGTAGTAATATATGTGTTTATTAACAAATTAAATCACAGATCTAATGGTGGTTCTATCAGAATGTAGAAGCAATGATGAATGTAAATGATATTTCGAGATTATACAACTGTTATGTGGTATGAAATGTCTGTTATTTCTATTAGTGAAAAAATCATGGTACTGCTAAATACTACTGTGGTTTGTTGCCTACTTTCATATTAGAAGGAAATGATAAATTTCAGTTAGAAGTTAGTGAAAATAAACATGTAATTTCCTTTCCATTCAAGTTTACAAACCTCTGAATTCTAGCCTCAGGTTAAGTGCAGACTCCCAAAGGAGTTGGTTTATTCAAATCTGTTTATACAGATATTTTCCTATTCACATCACACTGTAGAAAGGTTTTAGTGCTGAACTTTAAAAAACAAACAAAAAATCAGAAGGACTCTCTCTTCATTTAAGTGCAACACAAACACTCCTTGGAGGACCCCCTTCTTCTGGGTGCATTGCTGGCTGGGTGTGACTGCCTAGAAGCAGCTGCGGAGGGCCTGGAAGCTGACCCTACCTGGAGGGGACTGGATGGAGTTCCCTGCCCCTTCCATGGTAGAGGCCTGTCGAGAATGGGGTCACACATTTCTTTTGAACTGATGTCACCAGCAGGGGTATGGAGGGACCTCCCTCCAGTCTAGGTTAGAGCAAAGTTGAGGAGGAAAGAGTGGAAAAAGAGGGGGAATCACATTAGAAAAAGAGAACAGGAGGGGAAAGAGAATCCTAAAACTTTAGACTTGGAATGAAATCTTCAAAATCATCAGTTCAAACTCATACCCTATACTGCAACCCTCCGGGCACCCGCCAGCCACAACGCCCCCGCCAGCCTGAAGGGCAGCTACTCTTAGCTTCACCTCTAGAAAGGATATGCATCCTTGTGAAGAAACCCATTTCATTTTGTCCAGCTGGAATGGTCAGTAAGTTCCTCTTTTTTTTTTTTTTGGCCACACTGCGCGGCTTGCGGGATCTTAGTTCCTTGACCAGGGATTGAACCCGTGACTTCCATGAGTCCTAATCACTGGACCACCAGGAAATTCCCAGTGAGTTCCTTCTTATGTTGAGCCTCCTCTCTCTAATGTTTTAGTCAGGGTTTTCTAGATTGCTCATTCACACTGCCCAAATTCTGATAGCCTCCTACTGCTTTGCTTTTCACTGTGGAGGTTGACTTCATAAAAAAGTCAGTAGATCAGCAGAAGACTTTAATTTTAAGGTTGCTAGTTTGGCTGTGTTCATGAGCACTTTTAATTTTGAAACAAGAATTTCCAAGCAGGGTAACTGGTCAACTGTAAAACCACTAATTTTGTGAATTTTCCATGGAAGGAAAACATACCTTAAGATGTCTGTATATGATTAAATGTGGAATCTGAACTGCATGAAACTTACATCAAAGTACTAAATTATGCTGATTTAAGAGAAAGAGTTATTCTTGGTTTTCCTCCTCGTTCTACATGTGACTAGTTTTGCAGAGGAAATATGCATTTTAAATGAGTTTCCTAATACTCTCGGTTATGTAATTAAGCTTTTCAGAAACACTAATGCGGTCAGGTGTATTAAGCAACAATTGAATTTGTTACACTAAAATGCTTTTTTAAAAAGTTCTGCAAATTTATATTATTTGGGGCTTCCCTGGTGGCGCAGTGGTTAAGAATCCGCCTGCCAGTGCAGGGGACACGGGTTCGAGCCCTGGTGCAGGAAGATCCCACATGCCACGGAGCAACTAAGCCTGTGAGCCACAACTACTTAGCCCGCGAGCCGCAGCTACTGAGCCCGCGTGCCACAACTACTGAAGCCCACGCGCCGAGAGCCCATGCTCCACAGCAAGAGAAGCCACTGCAATGAGAAGCCCGTGCACCACAACGAAGAGTAGCCCCTGCTCTCTGCACCTAGAGAAAGCCCGTGTGCAGCAATGAAGACCCAATGCAGCCAAAAATAAATAAATAAATAAATATTTTTTAAAAAGAGAAAAGACTCCAAATAAAATTAAATTAAAATTTAAAAAAATTTATATTATTTATATATTAGACAGAATCTGTACTAACATAAGCACACATGAGAATGACTTCCTACTTTGAATTAGTAAATCTGTCTTTAAAAACTGTGCGAGCAATGCGCATTTCCCCAAGTAACATCAAATAAGCATCAGCGTGTCTGTCAGATGGAAATTGTGCTGTATTCCTTATTATCAAAACAAATAGCACTACATGCATACACATCAATCTCTCTTTCTTAGTAAATCTGTTTCAGAATTCTGAGTTGTTTGGTGCAGAGCAATAGTTGTGTCTACAGTTGTGCTGTAATACAAGAGTGAAAACAAAATAGTTGTTTTATTCAAGAAGCTAAGCCCTGGTTTAACATCTGCTTTTCATGCAATTAAAGAATATTTGACTGAACTAACAGAGTAAACTACACTCGGCAGTGTAGAGATATCAACAAATCTTGGTGATGGTAAATGAAGACCTTCTCCCCTCCCCGATTAATTTCCTTTAAACTTTTCATACCTCCATGAATTTTGACGTGGCATTGAGCATACAGGTTTTGTGCTGTTCACCCTTGTATTCAAAGGGCACCATGACGAAGCCGATTGCTTCGGGGATGGCCAGGATAAAAGAAAGGATCCAGATGGAGACAATCTCAATGGCTGTGACCAAGGGAATCCCAATTCCCTGAACACGACTCCAGGAGGCAACTGCTCTGTACCTAAAAAAAAAAGGGGGTGATGGCACCAAGTGGTTAGGAAATTTTAAGTTTATTTCAATTAAGTGAAAATTATAAATGCTGGAAAGATCCTTCCTTTGGCCAGTGACCAACCATTAGCTTTTTAGGAATTTTCTGTGAGTCCTGGTGTGAAAAACAAGTGGGGCTATTAAAAGTTATACCCATTTGGAGTTCAACTGGCTGGCAGGCCTGAGTCTGAGATCTTCACTTGGGGCCTATCGAAATCTCATGAGAGTTTAGGATGTGGCAGCAGAGATGGGTGTGCTATGTTTATTTAGCTGGGGGGGAAAATTGGATGATGGAAGGGGTAGTGAAAGCTGCTGGTACTTGTTATGGTAATGTCTCATTTCTGTTTCTAGATTAAAAAAACTTGAAATATTATCTATGAAGTGGATCTAGATATCCTTAAGTGAATAGTGACCATAGATATTCCATTGTTTTCTCCCTTCCTCTACCCTCAAAATATGATCACAGTGGGCTTGTACCGGGTGGCTGCTTTAGTAAATAAATATTTCTAATAATTATATTTGAAAATGTCAAAGAATAACTACATCTCTCCCATATGGCCCTGTGCTAGACTATATAAAACTGAGCTAAAGATAGCTTGGTTCCTAAACTTTAGGGTTTACAGTTAAATAGGAAACAATGGTTCATACAGAAGCATAGGATATAAATATAACTGAACAATCATGCCAATCAAAGCACTAACTGGCATTAAGAAATTGTGTTTGCCTTATATTTTACCTTAATATTTTATGATAATAATCACATTTAAATGTTAAGTCTAAAGAAAGTTTGGTTTCAGAAACGCTATGCTCTTTGACCTGAGGTGATGGTCTGGCGCTAACTGCTTTCAGACGTACTATTAAGAAGGGACCTGTGGTACAGTATTTTTGTGACTTCATTCTTGAAATTTTTGCTGCTGTTGTAATGGAAAGGAAACATTCTCTTTTAATAGCTTTCGTTAGATAGTGCCAGAAGAAGGCTGTAAAACAGACCAAGGCATTGAGACAGGTGCACATGGGTTTGCAGGCCAGGCAGCTTAATGGGAAAGGTTAGTCAGTAACGCCGAGGCAAGATACAAGCTACCCATAGCCCCCAAAATGAGCCCCTATCATTTATAGTTAGTGTTCTGTCTCAGTACAACCAAAAGGTACACCTGTGAAAACACAACTCCTAGGAATTATGCTACCTTGTTCTTCCCTGTAGATTAGAACCTATAGTTTTGGTATGCACGATGATGCCACGTGGCATATATACAGCACACTTTGCTGGAGAAATGTTTTGCAAAAGATTTTTAGGATAAATAAGATTGGTGTACAATAAGAATCTCTGAAAAAGTCCAGATTAGTTCAGAATGGAATAAAATACAGCTATGCAAGCAGACCAAGAAAATCCTTTTACGATGTAGCCAACATTGCATTTTAAAATTTATGGTTATTACCAGTGGGATGAAGACTGCTATATATTCTGCTTTCTATTTCTGTTTACTTTTCTTTGCTGCCTTATTAGACTGGCAGCCTGATGTCCAGTAAATGCTGAAAGGAACGGAGACAGAATGTCTATATCCCAAGGCTGTCAATGAGTTATATCTGTTTCTTCTCCCCTCCTCTTAGCAGGAAAGGTGATGTAAATAAAACACTTTATCTCTTAAGAGAGAAAGCCAGATTTCTTAGGCAGGATTGGAGATAGAAGGTGGTTTAGTAAGAAAATGTGATCTACGTGTTCTAATGATGAATATATTCACAGACCAGCTTCATTTTATAACGTGCCCATGAGTTCCCAGAATATGACATATCTATAATCCAATGTGAATTCAACATTTAAACATAAATAGAAGTAATTTTTAGTGCCTAGTTGAGCAAATGATTCATAATCAGTCTGCTCCTTCATTAACCCACATGACTGAGAACTGGAATATTTCCCATTTGTAATCACACTGATCTTGATAACATCTTCATGAGATGAGAAAACAACCATAAGAGTGATTAGAAGCACTCACTTGTGATGATGGAGGTGCAGAAAGGTGTGGAAAATAAGAAATACTGGACGTTCCCAAAATGATTTCTATTTGGGTGATGATGACACAACAGATAATACACAATATGTTCTCCTTACTAGGTGTGATTATGAACAGCCCGCCAACAAAAACTATTCCGGAAATAATCCCTCCTCTTCGAAATGCTTTCTTCACTTGGCTCTGACCACATTCTGCTAGTTTTCCTCCTGCTGATGGGATTGGCCACTCCATCTCATCTCCTTGGCTGGATGATGCCCACGCCTCAAATTCTTAGTGCTGGATTTCTCCTTAGTCCTCACACCTCTTTTCTTTTCTATCTACACCCTCTCTCTTTGTGATCTCATCTAGTCTCATGGCTTTAGTATCATTTAAACTCTCTCTATGCGGATAATTAATTCTCAAATTTATAACTCTAGCCTAGAGCCTCACCTCTAACTCTAGACTTGTGTATCCACCTGCCTACTTGAGGTTTCCACTCGGATATCTAATAGGCACTGAAACTCACCCAAACCAGACTCCTGGTCTTCTTCCTTGCCCCCTTCCTTGCCTTCTCTGTAGTCTTTACCATCTCAGGCCCAGAACTTTGAAGTTAGCCTTCCCTCCTCTTTTTCTCTTCCACCACACATCCAATTCTTTAGCAAACCTTGCAACCTCTTCCTTCAAAATGTATCCAGATGCAACCACTTCTCACCATCTCGCCAGTTACCACCTTCCTGGATTATTGTAATAGCTTCCTAACTGGTCTCCCTGTGTCCACTTCGCCCTCCTGCAGTTTGCCCTGAACACAGCAACCGGGGTGAGCCTGCTAAGATGTAAGCCAATCATGTCACCCCTCTGCTCAGATCCCCCAGTGGGTTCCCACCCCAATGGGAATGCCTACAGGTGTCCTCAGAGCTGCCTCCTCACTTCCTTGAGATCTTTACGCAATGGTGTCTTTTCACAGAGGCCTTCCCTGAATACCCATCTTAAAACTGCCAGATTCCCCTCCAGATGTACCCTGTCCCCCTCAGCCTGATTATTTTTCTCCATAGCACTTACTACTATGGGACCAATCAAATATTTTACTTATTTATTCTGTTTATGGTCTGTGTCCACCTCTCCCTCTTGAATATAAGCTCTGTAGGGCAGACATCTTGCATGTTGGTCACAAGACCTACAACAACAGGTGCTGAATAAATATCTGTTGAATTAAGAATCTTTCTTTGTTCGTTTCCTTACCATGCATTTGTCTTTATTGGCCAAAGCCAATATACATTCCAAAGAGTTTCTTATTTTTCAAGCCAGCCCTGAATTAGGCAACAGATAAAGAGCTAATACCTTCAGAATCCTAGAACACGATAATTTAAAACCAAGCAGGACCTCTGGGCTGATCTTTCTCCCTTTGTGTTCTCGTTGGGAACCTGAGGAGGGGTGTGTCACCAAGTCCTCTGCCTGGTCTCCAGTGAATGTGGGGCGCCTGGGCCAGGGCTCTGGTCTGCCAAGTCCCAGGGGAGACTTTTCCCATGACACCACCATGAACTCTGTCATACGACATGCCAAAATACAAGAATAAATTACATGTTTTGTTTATGTAAAGATGTTTGTTACTGTATATGTCTATAAATAGACTTTTACATCTTTTCAAGGCTAGAGGCATTTAATGCATGTCTTTGAATCTTTAAGGTATGATCTGGGAAACTCATTAAACGGAAAATAAATATTATTGAATGTACTTTAAAACAGTGTAAAAGAAAACTTCAATTCAAAAGATCACTTCAGCAAAATCTATTTTCATTTCTTCTTATTCTTTGCCCATTTCGATTCTCATAAATATAGTTTGAATATAATTATATTATAATCTTGTCAGTTACAATTTTGTTTTTGGCTTTATTTGCTTTTCATGTTTCTACATAGGCATGGCATTTATTAATTTCATGGCTACCCAGTATAACAAGATATTGATACAACTAACCTAAATCTTCCTCCCGTGGTCACATCATTTCTAGTGTTTCAAGGTTGTGAATAACATGCCTATAAATATGTTTGCACATACAGATTTTTTTTTCTTTTTGAATGATTTTCCTGGGTTAATTATCTTGAGTGAGATTACTAAATCAAGGGAATGAAAAAGTAGCTTAAGTACCTTTAAAAAATGTTTCTCCTAAGTGCCTGTCAATGCTTGCCTTCATTAAAATTTATTTTTCTTCAGTTTTGCCACTTCCATAAGGTAAAGTGGCACTTATATCTTTATGTCTGCACTTCTTTAATTGAGCAAACGTGACCCTTTGTAATGTTTGTTTATGATTTGTGTCTCCTATGTGTTAGGCAAACCAATTGCCATACAGAGGTTTGGGAGCAAAACGCCAGCAGGAAGAACTTTAAGGAGAAGCCAGGTGAAGTGGATTAAAAGATAGCTGCAGGAAGGAAACCATAAACAAGACGAAAAGACAACCCTCAGAATGGGAGAAAATATCTGCAGACGAAGCAACTGACAAAGGATTAATCTCCCAAATATACAGATAGCTCATGCAGCTCAGTATCAAAAAAACAAACAACCCAATCCAAAAGTGGACAGAAGACCTAAATAGACATTCCTCCATGCAGCTCAGTATCAAAAAAACAAACAACCCAATCCAAAAGTGGACAGAAGACCTAAATAGACATTTCTCCAAAGAAGATACACAGACTGCCAGCAAACACATGAAAGGATGCTCGACATCACTAATCATTAGAGAAATGCAAATCAAAACTACAATGAGCTATCACCTCACACGGTCAGAATGGCCATCATCAAAAAATCTATAAACAATAAAGGATAGAGAGGGTGTGGAGAAAAGGGAACCCTCTTGCACTGTTGGTGGGAATGTAAATTGATACAGCCACTAGGGTAAGCTGGGATGAAGTGAGAGAGTGGCATGGGCATATATACACTACCAAATGTAAAATAGCTAGTGGGAAGCAGCTGCATAGCACAGGGAGATCAGCTCGGTGCTTTGTGTCCACCTAGAGGGGTGGGTTAGGGAGGGTAGGAGGGAGACGCTAGAGGGAGGAGATATAGGGATATATGTATATGTATAGCTGATTCACTTTGTTATGCAGCAGCAACTAACACAACATTGTAAAGCAATTATACTTCAATAAAGATGTTAAAAAAAAAAAGATACCTGCAGAGAATGAAATAATGCCATTTGCAGCAACATGGATGGACCTAGAGATTACTAAGTGAAGTAAGTCAGAGAAAGACAAACATCATATGATATCATTTAGATGTGGAATCTAAAAAAAAATGATGCAAATGAATTTATTTACAAAACAGAGACAGACTCACAGACATAGAAAACGTATTTATGGTTACCAAAGGGGAAAGGGGGGAAAGGGATAATTTAGGAGCTGGGGATTAGCAGATACAAACTACTATATATAAAATATATAAACAACAAGGTCCTACTGTATAGCACAGGGAACTATATTCAATATCTTGTAATAACCTATAATGGAAAAGAATCTGAAAAAGAATATATATTTATATAGGTATAACTGAATCACCTTGCTCTACACCAGAAACTAACACAACATTATAAATCAACTATACTTCAACAACAAAAAAAGAAAAATTAATAATAATGAAAAAGAAAGATAGCTGCAGATATTTGGACATTTCTTCAGTTGGGTCCTTCATCTGGGCTGGCCTGTGGCTCCTTTGACCAGCTGGGTTTGTTATGCAGCAGCAACTAACACAACATTGTAAAGCAATTATACTTCAATAAAGATGTTAAAAAAAAAAAGATACCTGCAGAGAATGAAATAATGCCATTTGCAGCAACATGGATGGACCTAGAGATTACTAAGTGAAGTAAGTCAGAGAAAGACAAACATCATATGATATCATTTAGATGTGGAATCTAAAAAAAAATGATGCAAATGAATTTATTTACAAAACAGAGACAGACTCACAGACATAGAAAACGTATTTATGGTTACCAAAGGGGAAAGGGGGGAAAGGGATAATTTAGGAGCTGGGGATTAGCAGATACAAACTACTATATATAAAATATATAAACAACAAGGTCCTACTGTATAGCACAGGGAACTATATTCAATATCTTGTAATAACCTATAATGGAAAAGAATCTGAAAAAGAATATATATTTATATAGGTATAACTGAATCACCTTGCTCTACACCAGAAACTAACACAACATTATAAATCAACTATACTTCAACAACAAAAAAAGAAAAATTAATAATAATGAAAAAGAAAGATAGCTGCAGATATTTGGACATTTCTTCAGTTGGGTCCTTCATCTGGGCTGGCCTGTGGCTCCTTTGACCAGCTGGGCCCAGCTGGAATGATGCTTTGTCAGTTTCATGCCTCTGAATGGAGCAGCAGGTTCCACCCTGGAGCCCTGAGCCCGCTGGAGGGGTGTTGAACAGCCCTGGACTTCATGGAGAGGGAGATGGGCTCCGCTGAGCTCAGATGTCCAACTGTTCTTGCCAAGGGGCCAGTCATGTGAGTCTTGGACCCATGAAGCAAGCTCAGCGGCCAGCTGAAATCCACCGTGAGACCGCAGTCGAAGTAACAAGGAGCGGAAGAACCGCCCAAATTCCTGACCCACAACATGGTCAGATAATAAGAAAATGGTGGTGGTTCTAAACCACTAAGTTTGGGGGTAGTTTGTTATCAAAGAAAAATGAGGTAGCAAGATTAACCAGTCACCTGATCTTGACAATAGAAATAAGAGAAAAGAACGAATAACTATGTGCGACAGGGAACAGACCCCCAAATGAGATCCCAAGTTGCCCTACACCCAGCGTGAAAGGAAAAGCATAGCACCAGGAGAATAAGGAGAAACCAAGCCCAAGTCTAAGTAAAAATGAAGTTTTTTAGAAAATCACTTCCATGCTTTCTTGAGTTAGGATAAACCTTTGAGAATATCATAGAGACCACTAAGCAATTACTTGAAATGAGGGATGAAGAACTGGCTTTGAGTTTGAGGCAAATCAAAGTGCATTAGTAATGGATCCTTACAACTTGCCCAGGTATCTAATCACACATCATCTGGAGTAGTTGTTAAAAGAGTTATATCTTTTTACAGCCTCTTTCCCTAGGCAACTTTTAAGTACAATCTGGAGCTGTACCCAGACCTTTTTTTACTGGTCTGACCCCCATCAGTTTCTACTTTAAACATGACTGTTAACCTTACAAGGAATAGCATTGAATTCCTCTTCCCAATCCCTGCCCCTTCTTTTTTTCCCCCTGAAACAAACTCAGAGTAACTTGTAAAGCTTGTCACTTATGGCAGGTTAGAATACCTATTTGCACTATTGGTAATGGCTGGTTATTCATGTTTTGTTGGGAAAAATTCATTCATTTTAGAAGTATACTGCTTAACATTAGACAAAACTATTTCACTGATAAAGCTTGGATAGAGGTCAAAATCTGTTTCTAAATTTCCCCAGTCTTTTTCTGAAATTCCTGTTTTATCTTATTCTTAAGTAACTAATGATGTGAAATAAAAGTAAATAATAGATTTGAGGAAGAATTAGTGAAAAGCTTTAATTAGACAAGTCCATAGTTGAAATGAACAATGGGAAGTCATCCATTCTGGTACAAGGGATGCGCTTTCTCTGTCTTGTTTACCTTATTCAGATTAAAAGCCTGGAGTGAGGAAGCTAGACTTTTTCTTTGATCCTAAAGTATTAGTATTCACTGAGCAACCAATGAAGTAGTGGAGAAATTGTATAAAGCTTGGATACATAGTTACGTTCATTATTTTCTCTCAAAAACAACAACTCTGAAATGAGAGATAATCATCATATTTAAAAAACAAAACCAAAAAAATCACGGGAACTCTTCCTGGGCCGTAATTTGATTCAGCTCATAGAATGAAAGCAGGGATTCCCAAGTTGCAAAGTGTTTCGTAACAGGTTCCGATTTCCCTCTTTTTACTCCTTGCTTTGTTTTTGTTTTTGTTTTTTTTAAATAAAGGCATTTTCTTATTTTTAGAAGAATATAATGCAGCCGAATCAAGATTCAAAGCAAATTGTATCTTATCTTCGGAAATCAAGTGTGAATGATTCATTCTCTAGTGTGAAAGCTTTTGAAATAGAGATGTCAAAATAGATTCCCTACATACCCGTCCCAAAGTTGAGAGTCAGTACCAAATGAAATGTAAAAATAGTAAAGAAAGGACCCAGGGAACAAAGGACGGTGAGTTGATTACCCAGAAAAAACCTCCTGGATTCAGGCAGATTTTTGCGAAAGTGGAATTTTAAAACGGTTCTTCTTCTTGATCTAAAACTGAGGTTAAGTCTTAACGAAATAAATGCTTGACATTCTTTTTTCTTTCTTTCTTTTTTCAAACCAAGAACATTTCATGTGCTACATAACTGACAGCTTGTGATTGAACACTGAGTTAATTTTTCTCCATGCATGAGGTAGGGGAGGACATGGTGTGGGTGAGGTATTCCTACCTCAGAAACAGGAATCTATGACCTAATCCCTCCATTTCCCCATCCCATCATCTCCCACCACCCCCTTCTCCCTGCCTACAGGTAGGGTTTATACTGGGGAGAGTGAAGCTCAGCAAGATCGTCCTCTGAGGTTCCCCCAAGGAAGAAAGAGGCAGCAGAACAAGGTGAGCTAGAGAAGGAATGGAGGGTTTTGATGATTTAGGTGGCTGGGGAATCCAACTGCCTGAACACTTCCCTTGTGCACTTCTTTCTCCCTGGTTCCCAGGTCATTGTCTTCACAACCATGGAAACTCCTAAAGAACAGCAGCCAGGCCTGATTCTTCATGTCTGTACCTCATACCCTTCTTGCCAAGTCTCTCTGTTGAACTAAATTATGAATTATGCTTCTCAATCTAGGGATAATTCATGATAGAGTATATCACTGAGGAATAAGTGCCCTAAAGTATTTTTCAATCAAGAAAAAAATTTATTAAATAGATTCATAAGAACTACAAAAGGGACCACTATACCATGGCACATAACACTATTCAGAGCATATACTCTAATTTTTGTAACAAGAAAATACATTGCAGGGATGAAAAGTTGCCTATATTTCTTATCAAACCAAGCAAATTCTTTCCTCTCCTTGGCCTCTCTTTTCATCAATGCCTCTCTTCTCAGAGGATTATACCCAGCTGCCTTAAAAAAGGTTTTACTATTTATAGGAGCCAAGCATCTTCCTTGTCTTCCTTCTCCTGTTTTTCATTCTTGTTTGTCATGGGCTGTTCTTGTCGGGGTTTGGTTAGATGTTTCCTCGGAGGTGCAGTTTTCTTAGAACACTGAGTGACCCTTTCCTAAAACTCGTTATCATCCTATTTTTACCTAAACTTTGGGACAAAGTTTAATTTTTTAAATAAAATGCTGTTTTCCCAAATTTGATGGTGCTTTTGTAAAGGCAAGAGTAGGCAGGGAAGTAACTCTGAGCTGGGCATGTACATGTATTTCTCCACACACACACACACACACACACACACACACACACACACACACACACAGGCCCACATATGCTTGCATTTTAGAGCTACCCAGTCATAGGAAATTAGTGTTAATTTAAAATAAAGGTCATAGGAATGAGCTGGGCAGATGAGAAAAATAAAATGTAGGGAATAGCATGAAGTAAATAAGGAAAATGGGTCGCAGAAAATAAAATAAACTTTCATAAGTTTTTTTCTGCTTGCAGAAGAATGTTACGCCTGTTACTCTATCCCTTGACATAACTACTACTAATATTTATCATATTCCTTTCAAGGAATTTTATATTCATATATTTATACATATAAATTGCATTTAACATCCCTATCAATTTCCCTAATACAAGGCTGCTTTCCACTTTTTCTTTAAATGATCTTGTAAAGCAGGGGTTCACAACCCCTGGGCCACGGACGGGTACCAGCCCGTGGCCAGTTAGGAAGAGGGCTGCACAGCAGGAGGTGAGTGGCAGGTGAGAGAGAAAAGCTTCGTCTGTATTTACAGCCGCTCCCCATTGATCGAATTACTGACTGAGCTCTGCCTACTGTCAGATCAGCAGCGGCATTAGGTTCTCACAGGAGCGCGAACCCTACTGTGAACTGCGCATGCGAGGGATCTAGGCTGCGCGCTCCTCGTGAGAATCTAATGCCTGATGATCTGAGGTGGAGCTGAGGGGGTGATGCTAGCGCTGGGGAGTGCCTGCAAATACAGATGATCATCAGCAGAGAGGTCTGACTGCACAGAGACCACAATAAATCAACTGCTTGCGGACTCACATCAAAACCCTATCAGTGAGTGGCAAGTGAAAACAAGCCCAGGGCTTCCACTAATTCTGCATTATGGTGAGTTGTATAATTATTTCATTATATATTATAATGTCATAATTATAGAAATAAAATGCACAATAAATGTAATGCGCTTGAATCATCCCGAAACCATCCCCCCCACACATACCCCGGTCCATGGAAAAATTGTCTTCCATGAAACCGGTCCCTGGTGCCAAAAAGTTGGGGACTGCTGTTTTAAGGAACATCTTTGTACCTGACTTTTTCATTCAAATTTTGGATCATTTCCATAGAATTGATCGTAAAAATTGTAATTACGGGGTCAGAAGGCAAAAACATTTGTAGGACTTTAGTTTCTGGAAGGGCTGTTCAATTCCCGACTACCACCAGATTTTGAGAAACATGCTTTTTAATGAGAATTTCTTTGATAACATGAACATGATCCATATGTTAGTCATTTGAATTTCTTCATTGGTGATTTTTACACTCATGCCCTTTTTATACGGAAGTAGTAAGATTTTCATACTATTTGTATGGCTTCT
The DNA here is from genome assembly GCF_002837175.3 of Physeter macrocephalus. Classification (NCBI taxonomy): domain Eukaryota; kingdom Metazoa; phylum Chordata; class Mammalia; order Artiodactyla; family Physeteridae; genus Physeter; species Physeter macrocephalus. Next base: position 29,551,751 of record NC_041220.1, on the reverse strand, counting down.
TTAAATACCAAGAATATTAACATGTTGTAGTTTTGCTGCAAATATTTTCCCTGGATTATTGCTTTATTTATTTGTTTTTTAATTTTATGAATGTTTGATATTCACGTTTTAAAATTTTATGTCCTGAAATGCATTTATAGTTTTATTCAGATTTTCTACCATCCACTTTAGGTTCAAAAAGTCTTCCTTTTCTAGAGATCAAAAAGATATTGGTTTATTTTCTTCTATTGTTCTATGGTTTGAGTTTTTGCATGCTTGTGCATAGTGGTTAAGAACACACACTACTTTTATTTGATTATGGCTCCAAAACTTAGTAGCCAATTGGCCTTGATTAAGCCCTTTTGACCTCAGCTTCCTCATCTGTAAAATGGGGATAATTATAGCACCATCACAGGTGTTGTTATAAGGATTAAATAAAATAACTTCTGGAAAGTATTTTTAACAGGGCCTGGTACATACTAATACTCAATAAATGGTAATAATTATAAATATTATTACTGATATATAGTACAAAATAAGACTTTAACATGTTTTTTCCCCCAGATGGTACATAGCACTGTTTATTGATGAATCTTTCCTTTCCCTATTAAAGTGATTTCAGCCTATATTGTGTTCTTGTACACTCTGACACCTGTTTCTGTTTTTCCCATTGATTTGTCAATGTGTTTATGTGTGTGTACCACATTGTTTTAAAACTGTAGCTTTATAACATTTAAGAATATCATATAGGAAGAATATGCGTATAGGAAACATAATTCTTTTTAAAATTGTCATGATTATTTTCTTATTTCTTTTCCCCATATGGGTTTTAGAGTTATATTATAATTTAAAATTTTAATTGGCTATTATAATGAAAATACCTAGCTACATCTCTAAATATACAACTTGATAAATACAGGTAGGAAAAATTTTTCATGTATTAGTAATGTAATAGATATAATTTAATGACTTTAATTTTTAGATACTACAATACTTTAGTTACAAGAGGAAATGATATTATTGGGGTGCTAGGAGTGGGAACAGCAGAATGAGAATTCATTATCAATAAAGTCCAGATTATAAATGCTTGCTCAATTTTTTAGGACATGGTCACAAGTAGCATAATCTGTTATTTGTCAAGTGAAAGTGATACAATGGCCATCTATTGTATGTAAATATTTTTATGCATCAGCCCTTAACATCTGATATGATGCAGAAGAAACCTATGTAGACCTCAGGTTTTCCTGGGAATCACTGTGAATCCTAATAGGTGATGAAATTATTTCTGATCTTTGTGTTTACCACTGCAGTGATAGCATTTTTGTCAATAGCATTACTGCAGTTTAAACTACTAATGGAATTTTTTGTTTTAATTTCAGCAATAAATTTATTTTTAATAACACTACTAAATATTTTGTTTAGTGTTTCACAATTATTATAACCATACATTTATAACAAGGATACCATTATAATTTTCTACTATCAATGGAATGAGTATTTTTATGTTTTAACAATAACACTTTTGGTCCTGAAAATTAATTGTTAATGATAAATAATAGAATATCTGTAAACACTAAAATGTTCTTTAAGAAAGTGGGACTTTTATTTCTATTATGATGGGACTTAGGTGCTCTGAAAAAGTGACTGTCAGAGTGTGAAAGGAAAAATGAAAACCTCTTCTAAATTGTAGGTAAACCACCTAAATAGGACATTAAACAGCATTTGCAAAGGATTTTTTCAATGTAAAAAAAGCACCACAAAATGTGTTATAGAGTTCCTAACTTCATTTTTTATAATTCCTGCTATGAAAATTAGAAGGTATAGAAAATACCTTCTAGAAGTTCATGGAATTCAGAAGGACTTCTTTCTTGACGCCTTGACATCCATGTTTGAGAAGAATTCTGGAAAGACTCTGAGATACTTGATGGTTTTTTTCAGAGTTGGATCAAGGGATGCTTCTGTTGTCCTCTTTTTAAAAATTAGGAAGCATTTCAGGTATTCAGAAAAGCATAGATTAGAACATAATTCTGAGTACTCACCACTCAGTTCAACTAATCAAGCATTAGAAACACAATTGAACACTTTTGGTCTTCTTTTTTCTAATGAGAAATCTACCATTGAAAATACAGAATTTGGATGTCCTAGAATTTCCTTTTCCAACATTCATTCCATCTAACATGTTCCTTTTTCCTTCGTTGCCATAAGGATGTCAAATGGATATAGTTGGTGAAATGCTCTCGGTACAAGTTGCCTGAACCAAAGATGGCTGGTAATCAGCAACTGTGGAAAGCAATTCTAAACAGTAGAGCAAGATTGCTAGTATTTTCATTCCTGGGAACTAATGAACTACTGTCTTGAACACCAATTCTCAAGGCTCCTCGAGTTCTCTTCTTTCTGACAAAACTGCTTTTCTAAACCCAACAACAGAGTAAAGGGAAAGAACCACGTTACCTGTCAACGCTGAGAGCGCAGAGATTGAGGACGGTGATCCCCACTGAGGACTTCTGCAAAAAGGGGAACAACTTGCAGAGAAATACGCCAAAGTCATTGTGATCAAAAGGCCAGCGCCCAGCCAGCAGCTGAAAAAAAGGAAAGAGCATGGTAAGAAATGGCAGAGCCAGCATAGGATACACGGACACTTATATTTCTAATTAGGCTTCCAAACTTCTAAGTTTTATCGTTCACTATGCTTTTCAGTTAGTGTGGTAGCAAGAGAGTATTATCATCATTTTTTTCATATTTTAAAGCCTCAGCAATTTTTTAATCCTGAACAATGTGGAGAGTGATAAATATAATAACAAGAGATAAAACTTTGATCTTATAGGAAGTAGTCATGCCGCCTAATTTTCAAAGAGGAGCAAAATTTGGGGGTTTGAATGACAGCTTAACTGAGAAGCAGGCAGTCATCTCTGATCAAGTCTTACTAAATCATGAGTGAAATGAATCATTTTCAGCTAGTGGCATTGGGAGATTATATTATCTCCTGACAAGCAGTCAAAGCTCTGACTAAGATGTTCTGGAGAACACTGGGAAAATGAAGTGGTTTAGAATGTACTGGCTTTGCCAGCTGGTTAACAGCTAAAGCCACTTGAAACTCACCTTTTCCTCCATGCTTAACTTGCTGCCCTGCTTCAGCAGGTGTGACACCAGTGGCCTATCTTTATTTAGGCTCAGATTTTCCTTTATCATACAAGAAAATGTGCTTACTGTGACCTGTTTGTAGCATTTGCAGGGACGTCTATTCTTCCATGTTGACAATTTGAAATTTTTGCTCCAGGGAGAGGGTGATGACCCTCTAGTGGCTGTGGTGAGTAGCAAGAATATAAATCCTCTGTGAATTGCTGATATCTAATCAGAGATATCTAATTAGGTATCGTACTAGAAGCATGGCCTTAAATAATAGCTCAGCTACCTAAAAGGAGGAAGTCTCTGCTGAATATCTGTGATGGTTTTTCAAGAGTAAAAATGGTATTGATGTCCTTTCTTATGTTTGCTTAGTGACTCAGAATTTAAACTTACTCCACTCAATAGGAAATAATATTGTACTAACTTGACAAACTTTTTTTTTTTGCAGAGTACCTATCGCCATAGTAACTCTAAGTTGACCTTCCAATTTCGTTCTACCATTTCTAAAAGAGTAAGGTTTAATTTCATGGTTGGCGTGGTCATTAATATGAGTCCATGGAAAGAGGATAGGAGACTATTACCGGAGAAATACAAAATCAGAACTTATGCATTTTGAGAGTTTAGTAACATAGGGCTATCTATAATTTTATTTTTTATGGCTAAGATCCTGTTTGACTTAATTTCTGATGTTCTCTCTTTTTGGTTTTCAAACATATTTAATTTCTGATTTTCTCTCTTTTTGGTTTGCAAACATATTTCCCTTCTGAGTAGTTTTCTAAAAGACCTTTTCCTTCAATCCAGCCCTACCGCTGGTCTCTTCTTCATCTCACTCTAACTGGTCTTGGTTGGTGTCTTCTCAGAATTTCCATAAATACCTTTGGCCAAGGACAACCAGTAGGCTCTTCACAGAAATACTGCCCTAAACTCTGACAGTTCTCACGAAGCTAAAAAATAATTGTACCATTGCTGATTGCTAGTTATGAATGCCTGATGCAAGTAAACACATAAAACATTATTTCTGAGATGAATCACCCCCTAAAAAGAAAACCTGAAAATTACTTTTTACACAGTGAGAGTTTAGTATTCTTCTGAGTAGTTTTCTAAAAGACCTTTTCCTTCAATCCAGCCCTACCGCTGGTCTCTTCTTCATCTCACTCTAACTGGTCTTGGTTGGTGTCTTCTCAGAATTTCCATAAATACCTTTGGCCAAGGACAACCAGTAGGCTCTTCACAGAAATACTGCCCTAAACTCTGACAGTTCTCACGAAGCTAAAAAATAATTGTACCATTGCTGATTGCTAGTTATGAATGCCTGATGCAAGTAAACACATAAAACATTATTTCTGAGATGAATCACCCCCTAAACAGAAAACCTGAAAATTACTTTTTACACAGTGAGAGTTGTCCCAGAACTGTAATTCTCCACTAAAGACAAGAGAGATGTAATTAAAATGTGTAAGGATTGTTATAGGATAAGTTTTAGAGCAGTTGTATTGTTATGGTTGGTTCATTTCTGGAGACAGAGGATCCTGAAATCTACGTGGATGGATTTCCCAATTTACACATCCAACAATGAGAGAAAAGAAAAGGATGTTTCTGGCTTAACAAGGGAGACTCTGAAATCCTGTGCAGGTCTAAATAACAAGTGCTGAGAAAAATGATCTGGGAGAACCCACAACAGAGCATGTATTGTTTCAGGCCCTTCCAATCTCAATTGAAATATTTTTTTTCATGTTTGCTTAAACTTTTAATTAGGATTAGGTGTAAAGGAAGCACTCAAGAGAAAGATATCATGGAATTGGTGAGCACCAAATAGATCACAGAATTGTCTTTCTTTGACACAAATAGGTGTTTGGTTATTTTTGTTGTTCTTTTTTTTTTTCTTCTTTTTTTTTCTTTGCCAGCACTGATTCTTCTTGGGAATTACTGACAAAGGAGAATGAAAGAAATCATTGGAAAAAAATTTTGGGTACAATCACAGTGTAGACATCCCTGACGTATATCCACTTCATTCTCAAGGGATGTATGGATAGTAACTGTTCTCATGCTGCCAGCAGGAAATTAGGGTCCTATCTGCAGGCAACTTCTCTTTCTGGTTAAAGCTGGCTTCCTCAAAGAGGCCCTGCTTAACTACCCAATCTCAGGTAGGACCTGCTTGTTAACCTCTTTCATGGAACCAATATTGGAGTAATCTTAGATTCAAAGACTCCTTTCAGCCCACTCTCTCTTAGCAAGAAAACATATACAAAAGGAAGACATCAAAGAGGCATAGAGTATAACTCACCTATTTTTCTCTTATTTAGAAGAGGCATTTTGGAGCTTATGAAAGACTACGGGAAATGTATCCTTTCTGTTATTTACTAGCGTTTAAAATGGAAAATACAATATTTAAAATGGTAAAAGTTAAGCTGTATAAAAACTTGTATAATGAAAAATTAAGTCTCCCTTCTATTCAAGACCCCTTAATTCCCTGCCCAAAGGCAACCACTGTTAATTATAAATTGTGTTTTCTTCCAGAAAACTCCCTATGTACACAAATCCTGTTTTTTTTTAAAAAAAAATAGTCAGAACATTATGGAAATAATACCTTTCAGCAGTCTCTTATGATTTTGTTTCCTAGAGCAGACTTCTGGGAAGTAGTTCTATTGCCTAATTAAAATGTTTTGATTTTTTAAAAGCATGTTGAGGAAAACCACTTAGACTAGGATAGGAAAAGATAAAGAACTGCTTAGCATAAACACACCATGGTAAAAGAACTAGTTGATTTCATTATTGTTAACAGCTAATATCAATTCAATGAAAGAAAAACCAAACCAGTCTGACAAACTAACAAGTCGGATTGGTTCAAGGGTAGATCTGGCACCTTGGAGCAGTCATAGCTTATTTTTGCCATAAGATGACAAACTAACAAGTCGGATTGGTTCAAGGGTAAATCTGGCACCTTGGAGCAGTCATAGCTTATTTTTGCCATAAGATGACAAACTAACAAGTCGGATTGGTTCAAGGGTAAATCTGGCACCTTGGAGCAGTCATAGCTTATTTTTGCCATAAGAGGGTCTGTGCTTTTATGTAACCCTCATATTTATAACTTCCAAGGGCATCACACAGTACCTCGTAGGTAGTAGGTGTTGAACAAATTAATGATTTCAACTCACTAATTCAGGGAAATATTTTCACATTTTGAAATTTGATAGCACCAATTTTCCACAGAAAACACATTCATCTTATAATTTACTTTCTATTTGAAAGTCATTTAACCGTATCTGAAAGTAGTATTTCCACTCTTTATGTTGAAACAAACAATGCACCGTTCAACTAGTTGTTGGAGGAGGTGGGAGAATACAGTTCTGTTGAAAAGTCCACGGTAAAGAGGGGCTGCCAAACACTTTGCTTGGAGAGCCCTCCCTTTGTGCTGAGACTGTCCAGCTTGATAAGAGCCACAGAGCAGGAACCTGAAGATGACGCCCATCCTATGGTCCAATCGGGTTCCCAAGTGGACCACAGAGGAACAGCCCAGGGCAACCTAGGCAGCAGAGGGTCATCTGCTGAGCATGGATTTTGCTTTAGGACTTTTCTGAGGGGAATTTTCTTCAGCTGAAACGTAATTAAAGTCCTGATCTCCACCTGAAAACTAAAGCACTACTAAATGGCACAAATTAATGTAGAAATTCTGTATTTGTGTGGCTGATTCGGATTGTGGAAAAATCAACAAAATTGATAGGCTGCACTTTTTAACCTGTCGAAACAGATTTACCTGAGGACTTGTACCACATGATCCACCAATAAGCACCCTGTTTTTAGAATGACTAGATTCTAAAGCAGGATGTCTCGCCACTACTATATTTGGTACAAAGCAATTTCTACTTAGTTGTGATCTTTCATTGATAGTATGTACAACGTACCTGCTTATGTCAGCTTTCTGGAACATACCTGACAACCAGAAAGTGAGCAAAAATGTAAGGCGCCAAATGGTTGCTGTGAAATTTATGCCCTGAAGTTCACGTCCTTGGCTTACGGGCGAACGGTCTGAGTCTTCCCCGCAGGTTGATTTGTTTTTACTTTACACTCATTTTTATTGTTCTTTTTAAATGGTTCTGTTATTTGTGCATTGCACATCCAAAGCTACTCATTAATATGAACCCTCCTGAGTAATGGTTCTCAGTCTTGGCTGTACATTAGAATGATTGAGGGAGCTTTTAAAAATACCAATGCCCAGGCCATGCCCCTAGATGACTACTCTTCATTGTGGGGTGCTTTGTCTCCCAGGGAACATTTGGCAATGTCTGGAGACGTTTTTCATTATTACAAATTGTTGGGAGGCTACTAACATCTGGTAGGTAGAGGCCAGGGATGCTGTTAAATATCTTAAAATGCACAGGCCAGGCCCTCTAATGAACAGTTATCTAGCCCAAAATGTCAGTAGCGTTGAGGTTAAAAACCCTGTCCTAGGCCAATTAAATCAGGATCTCTGGAGTTGGGACACAAGCCCGGAAGTTTTTAAAGCTTCCAGATGATTCCAATGTACAGCCAAGGTTGAGAATCACTGCTTTAGCACACTTGTTTTCAAGCTTCAGCAGGTTCAGCATCATCTGGAGGGCCTATTAAACCCCACCGCTGTGTGCCCCCCGCCCCGAGTTCCTGATTCAGTAGGTCTGAGGTGGGGCCTGAGACTTCGCACTTTTTTTGGGGGGGGTGCGTTGTGTCTTCACTGCTACGCGCGGAGGCTACTCTTCGTTGCAGTGTGCAGGCTTCTCATCGCGGTGGCTTCTCTTGTTGCGGAGCACTGGCTCTAGGCGCGTGGGCTTCAGTAGTTGTGGCTCCTGGGCTCGGTAGTTGTGGCTCGTGGGCTCTAGAGGGCAGGCTCAGTAGTTGTGGCACATGGGCTTAGTGGCTCCGCGGCATGCGGGATCTTCCCGGACCAGGGCTTGAACCCGTGTCCCCTACATTGGCAGGCGGAGTCTTAACCACTGCGCTACCCGGGAAGTCTGTGACTGCACTTCTAATGAGTTCCCAGGTGATGTCGATGTTGCTAGTCCACCAACCTCTGCTTTGAGAACCTCTGCTCTAGAGATGCCATGATCAGTAAAAAAAAATGATAGTTAGTTGACAGCCAGATAGTGCAGGATGAGCAGAAAATATAATATAATATAGACATAAATAAAAAATCATAATGGCTTGGGGCCACGTAGTTTGCAACCCTCTCACGCCGATAGTGACTAAAGCCATCAGTATAGAAAGGTACAGCTCAATAGCAGGTGACCTAACTGGTATGCATGACTCTCACGTCCCAGGCCTCACCAGCTTGGCATTATGAAATAAGGCTGTTCTTTCCTTAAAAATCAACTTAGATTGTCAATTCATAAGACTTAGGTTCAAACACAAGATTTATCTGTTAGCAACAGTGACCTTGGGTAAGCCACTTACCCATTGTTGTGTCTCATTCCTGTATTTGTTAAATGGGGTGGCTCTCAGACCTGCCACAATGGTATGATGACCATCTGGGAGGCTCAAATGGGACAGTGCTTATGAGAGAATCCACAAACTGAATGTACACCGCACAGACGTTAGTTATTTTGAACTGCTATAGTTTGTAATCACAAACTGAAATGTACCAATTATTCATGACCATGAAGAAAAGGATAATATAAATGAATTTACCCCCTCTTTTTATCCATTCCAGATGCTAATGCCATTACTTGGATATTATCTTTGTTATTGTCATGGCATCTTAATAATGCGATAAGTAAAACCAGCGGTGCATTTTTCTTTGTGCTAATTTTCATTCCAGCCCATCCGGTGAGGATGAGGGCTTCTCCTCCTTCCCTTTATCCCACCCCACCCATTTCAGGAAGGAATGAGGGATTTATAAATATAGTCTGTAATAGCTGGAAACCTCAAAGTAAATAAAATGTTCTCTTCCCCTCAACGTGGATTATTGTTGGGTCACTTGAAGCTGGACATGACAGACCAGGTACCAGTCTTCAAAAAGTGTGGTTCTGAGGTTTTCTTTCTTTCTGGGGCAGGGGCTGGGATGTAGAAGTTGGTACATAGTCGAATCAGCAGTAAAGATGTTCTACATCTCCTGACAGTGCAGACTGGGATGGTAATAAAGCCTGTGATGCCCAGGACAGGCCTTCCATGAGAACACGTTGTCTGGCTGTTGCAAATCTCAAATTGGTTACAATAAAATAAATCACTTTGCGTGACTGAGAATGAATTTTGCCTTTCCCTTATGCTTTAATTGCTTCCAGATTGAGACAGAGTTTTCACAGAAATCAAATCAAATAAATAAAACAAACCCCGTGGCTTCCACCCTACCCATACACTTTTTCCTTTGACAGGCTCCTTCTCCCTCCCGACCAGCCCAAGAATTTGGAAAGCATGACATCCTTAGAGCAGAGCAGACACTCCACAGATGTTCTCGACTCTGGGTGCCCTCCGTGACCTGGGGAGATGGAGAAGCACTCCTTTTAATGAAAGCAAGTGGCTTGGTGTAGTAAAGAGCGTGGGCCCTGAAGCTCGACTTCCTGGGTTAGACTGAATCCCAGCTCTGCTATGTTTCAGACCATGTGACCTTGGCATGTTGGTTAACCTCGCTACTTCTCAGTTTCCTCCTCTAGAAAATGGAAATGGTGATGGCAGCTACCTCACAGGGTTACTGTGGGTGACAGAAGAGACAATCCATAGAAAGCAGTTAGCAGAAGTAAGTATCTGGAAGTGTGAGCTATTTGCACGGCCTGTGGTTATCAGTCTCTACTTTCTGTCTGTTTTTTCCAGTGAGATTGTGAAGGACGGTCATCCAGGTTACCAGGTACAGGGGGGTGGCAGACCCCACAGGTACAAAGGGCCCCATTCACAAGGAAATGACTACCCAGAAGATGAACAGATGTGACGGTCCCTTAAAGAAGCTGCAAGCAACATTCTGTGGGAACTCAGCCAAAGAAGGCTCTGGAACCCGGCTGCCTTGTACCCTACATGACTTACACAAGTGAACTGTGCCTCAGTGAAAACTGGAGATGAAAACTATGCCATATGGTTGACGGGAGTGTGAAATGAATTAATCCAGGCAAAGCCCTTAGAACAGGGCCTGACCCATCACAGGTTGTAAATGTGAGTTCCTGTAAGAGATGGGTTTTGAGGAACTGCTCCAGCTACTCTGCACTTAGATTAGAAAACTTGAGGTTGTTGCTACTACCCACTATCCATCTCTTTCACCATTGCATATTCAGTGTTTCAGTGTTGGCTGAGGTCTTAACTTTTTAGAATCCGAAATACATAGATGTTAATAACAACCAGATGAAAGAGAGAAAAAAAAAAGAGGAAAAAATACTTTTAATTTTAAAAAATTTATTTATTTATTTTTTATTTATTTTTGGCTGGGTTGGGTCTTTGTTGCTGCGCATGGGCTTTCTTTAGTTGTGGCGAGCGGGGGCTACTCTTCGTTGTGGTGCGCAAGCTTCTCATTGCAGTGGCTTCTCTTGTTGCGGAGCACGGGCTCTAGGCGCGCGGGCTCAGCAGCTGTGGCTCGCCGGCTCTAGAGCACAGGCTCAGTAGTTGTGGCGCACAGGTTTAGTTGCGCCGCGGTATGTGGGATCTTCCTGGACCAGGGCTCGAACCCGTGTCCCCTGCATTGGCAGGCAGATTCTTAACCTCTGCACCCCCAGGGAAGTCCCGAAAAAATACTTTTTTAAAATTATTATTTACTTTTGGCTGTGTTGGGTCTTCGTTTCTGTGCGAGGGCTTTCTTCAGTTGCGGTGAGTGGGGGCCACCCTTCATCACAGTGCACGGGCCTCACTATCGTGGCCTCTCTCGTTGCGGAGCGCAGGCTCCAGACGCGCAGGCTCAGTAGCTGTGGGTCACGGGCCCAGTTGCTCTGCGGCATGTGGGATCCTCCCAGACCAGGCCTCGAACCCGTGTCCCCTGCATTGGCAGGCAGGCTCTCAACCACTGCACCACCAGGGAAGCCCCCGAAAAAATACTTTTTAAAACCAAGTTCCAAACCCAGGAAGGTTATTTCATTAGAGGAAAGAGGGTTCACCCAAGATATGGGCTTATTATCCCCAAGAATCTCAGTCACCTGAAGGCTGGGAATGAAAAGAAATGACTCTGATAAAGCTGCTGTAAGGATGCCAATCTAGAATCAAGGGATTTATGACTTCTACTTTTTTGGTATGCCTAAAACCAAAGGATCATTGGATGGAGAAGAATTAAATGTTTTTTAAAAAAGAAAAGTTAGAAGCACTCAGTATCAAAATTGTATAGGTTAGTGCCAAATGTATGTGTCAGTATTTTAGGATTTAATTCATAATGGAGAGAAGATTTACGTTGGAAAGAATGAACCTGGCTTTTCCTGGATGGAGAAAAAATAGTTAATTATAGAAAATAAGTGCTCTGACCTGGACACACAATAAGACCCAAAACCTATTGAAAAAATGTTACTGTTTATTTTAATCAGCACTCTCTATGGTAGTACATGCCAGTACTTATTTAAAAGAAACATGCAGGCGAAAACAAAGCAGAACAAAACAAAACAAAAAATAAACTGGTAGAGATTTCCACATGTAGATTTAGGTAGTAGTCCCAAAAAACTTATCAGGAAGGTGGTAATAAGTAGAAAAAAGCAAAAGCCAACGGCATATTTGAAAGCATGCTGCCTATTTAATGATGTAATGTGTGAAATCTTAAGAACTGAGGTTAGTTCTTCATTGTAAAGTATGTCATGTGGTCACAATTATCCTGTGTTGATGGAAACGATGACCCAACTAAGATACGGTATGCGGCACGAAGAAAACGATACCATATGTGTGTTTTGGGGAAAAAAGAACACTCTTGATACTGAAGGTGATGTGTTACAGTAAATAAGGTTGAGGTGATTTTGAATATTTAATAACAGAAATTCATTAGGAAATAAGACAATTTGCAATAGCTGAGGTATAAAATGAATTAGGAAGACATGCTCAAGATGGCTGAGTTACCAGTCATGTAATGATGCTTCACATAAGAATGACATGCATGTAAACAATTCACCCACTGAAGTTTCAGAAGAGGGAAGGATGTAATATACTGCAGGGAAGTTAGAAATTCTGGCTTCCAGCTCTAGCCCTGTCAGAAATCTTTGGGCTTTGCCTTCCTCCTCTGCCATATAATCTTGTTCTGGCCCAACATTTCTTATCTCTAAATTCTCTGCCAGCTCTTAAATTGCGTGATTTTTTTTTTCATATCAGAACTCCAGTCTGTAGCTGGTTTCTCTGAAACTACCATCAACTCCATTTATCCCTAAACTCGCTTAACCTCAATCCCTCCCTTCATTTTATATGAATAATTTTGTCTTCCCAATTTCTCTTTTATTATTCCCAAATATGAGTATTTTAGTCCTTTTTGCCTTTCTTTTTTCTATCCAATAGGATGAAGGATGTCAGTACCTGTGGAATCCCATAGATGAAGTCTTGAGACTATTTATTTACCTCGAATGTATGAACAGTATTTTATTCCTCTCCAGGGAGAAGCTAAAATATACAGAAAATTTGCCCAGTGAGCTATAAGCACCATACTGTAAATCCTGACTATAAGTAAAATGCAGGAAAAAACAGTAGGTAAGTGGCTATTTTAAGCTTCCAGTCAAGGGTCTGCTATAAATCATAGTGTAAAATTAAGAATTAAAAAATTTGAAAATTAGTTTGATCCTACTTTGTCTTATTTCCAGTCATTTGGAAATGAGATAACATTAAATTGTGTAAGTCAAGAATAATAGATTTTAACCTAGTTTTACTTCTCAGTCTTGATATTCGACACATACTGTATCTCCATTATAAGTATTTTGTTTATTTTTAGTGCTACCTAGAATAGAAAACATACAAATTTGGGGTCTAATGTAATTAGCCTACTAATTAGCTGGGCTTCCTTTCCTAGACACTTGAGTACTGAGAGAGACTTGTACCATTTCCTTGAGATTAAGGCCAATGTTCTATTTCCTTTTCATCTCTCTCAGAACACTTGGTACATTGTTTTACATGCAGCAATTGTCTAAGGAATATTGACTGCCATGAAAATCAGCGACTTATGCAAATGTTATTAAGACAAGTTTGGTAAAAGACATTTATCTTAGATCTGAAAAATTACAGCATTTTAGACTTTGGACAGGTGCTTGGAGACCATCTAGATCAGTGGTTCTCTAAGTGTTGCCTGAGGACCCCTGGAGATCCCTTTTCACTGTTCAGGAGAGCCTTTCATAGGACCTGCAAGATCAAGATAACGCTGAGATGACTGCCTTTTCTACTGGTTGACATTTGCACTACTGGTGCAAAAGCAACAGTGGTTAAAACTACCAGTGCCTTAGCATGAATCAAGCAGTGGCACAAAACTGTTCTAAGAGTCATTGCATTCTTCGCCATCACACACTAGCTGTGGAAACAAGTTGATGCTGCAAGTGTAATGGTGAGGACTCCAGCAAGGTCATAGGCTACAAAAGCAATATACAAACATTGGTTGCATTTGTATATACTAGAAATGAAAAATACAAAAATGAAATTGAGACAGTTCCATTCAAAATAGCATCAAAAAAAGAATAAAATACTTAGGAATAAATTTAACTAAAGAAGTATACGACATGTTTGCTGAAAGCTACCAAATACTGGAGAAATCAAAGACCTAAATAAATGTTTTTGTATTGGAAGGATGAGTATTGTTAAGATGGCAATTTTCTCTAAATTCATCCAAAGAGTCAATACAATTCCTATGTAAATTCAAGGACATTAGCAAGTTGATCTTAAAATTTATATAGAAATGTAAAGGACCCAGAATAGCCAAAAATTTTTTGAAAAAAAAATCCAACAAAGTAGGACTTATAGTACCTCTTTAAAAACTTACTATAAACTACAGTAATCAAGGCAGGATGGTATTGGCATAACAATAGACACATAAGTCATTGGACTAGAAAAGAAAAGACAAAAATAAACCCTTACATTTATCATCAATTAAGTTTTGACAAAGGTGCCAAGGCAGTTCTTTGAGGAGACGATAGTCTTTTCAATAAATGGTGTTGGGACAATTGGATATGTGTATGCAAAAAAGTGAACTTAGATGCTTATCTCACATACTACACAAAAATTAATTGTGATCATAGATCTAAATTAAGGGTTAAAATTATAAAACTGTTAAAAAAACATAAGAGAATTTTTTTGTGATTTTGGCTTAGGCAATGATTTCATAAATATGACACAGAAACATGTCCATAAAAGAAAAAAATTTGATAAATTGGATTTCATCAAAATTTTAAAATTTTGCTCTTCAAAAGACACCATTTAGAAAATGAAAAGAAAAGCTATGGAGTGGGAAAAAATATTTGCAAATCATATATCTGATGAAAGATTTCCGTCCAGAATACGTAAAGACCTCCTACAATTAAAAAATATAAAGAGAAATAACATAATTAAAAAGAGTAAAAGATTTAAATAGACATTTCACCAAAGTAGAAATACAAATAGCTAAGTACATGAAAATGAAAAATGCTCAGTATCATTCATCATTAAGGGAAAAGTACATTAAAGCCACAATGAGCTACCGCTACACATCATTAGAATAGCTATAATAAAAAAGACTGACAATAATAAGTTGGTGAGGATGTGGAGAAATTGGAACCCTCATATAATGCTGGTGGGAATGTAAACTGGTACAACCATTTTTTTGACATTGATATGATCCAGTGATATTATTCAGATTTCTCTTGTGTTACTCACTGATTTGTTTGTATTTATGCAATTTTATCACATGTGTAGGTTTGTGCATTGACCTCCAGGCAAGAAATGGAATAGGTCCATCACCACAAGGACCCCTTATAATGACCTCTTATAACCACACTCCCTTCCCCTCTCCCTTGAACTTTCTAGCCCCTGGCAACCATTAATCTGTCCTCCATCTCAATAACTCTGTCAGTTCAAGGATGTTATATAAATGGAATTATAGTATGTAATCTTTTGAGATAGGCTTTTTTTTTTTCACTCACCATGATTCCCTTGAGATTCATCCAAGTTGTTGTGTGTTATCAATAGCTTGTTCCTTTTTAATCATTGAGTAGTACTTTATGGAATGGATGTACCATAGTTTATTTAACCACTCACCCACTGAAGAACATCTGGGTTGCTTCCAGGTTCAGGCTATTACAAAGAAAGCTACTATGAACATGCCTGAACAGGTTTTTGCATGAATATCATTTTCATTTCTTTGGCATAAATGCCCAAGATTGCAATTGCTGGGTCTTATGGTAATTGCCTGTTTAGTTTTATGATAAACTTCCAAAGTCTTTTCTAGAGTGCTTCTACAATTTCTCAGTCTCACCAGTGATGTATGAATGATCCAGTTTCTTCTCATCCTTGCCAGTATTAAGTGTTGTCACTATTTTCTAATTTTATCCATTCTGATCGGTGTGTAGTGATATCTCACCGAGGTTTCAGTTCTGCATTTCGCTAGTGGCTAATAATGATGAACATCTTTTCATGTGTTTATCGACCAGCTTTGTATCCTCTTCAGCAAAATTTCTGTTCATGTTTTTTTGCCCATTTTTTGCCTGGATTGTTTGTTTTTTTGCTGTTGAATTTTGAGAGTTTTTAATATGTTCTAGAAACTACTCCTTTGGTTAGACATGTTGATTGCAAATATTTTCTCCCAATCTGTAGCTTGTTTTTTCATCCTGTTGATTGCGAATACTTTCTCACAGTCTGTAGCATGTTTTTTCATCCTCTTAAGAAGGTCTTTTGCAGAGTAAAAGTTTTAAATTTTGATGAGGTCCTATTTATCAGTTTTCTATAGATTGTGCTTTTGGTGTCAAGTGTAAGAACTCTTTACTTAGTCCTAGATCTCAAAGATTTTCTCCCTTTTTGGCCCTAAAGTTTTATACTTCTACATTTTCATTTAAGTGCGAAGTTTAAGATTTAAAAATTTTCAACTGTGGTAAAGTATACATAACATAAAATTTACCACCTTAACCATTAGTCATGGACCATGTATGTCTTTAGCAAAGAAGAGGTAGTCTAAACAGAATGTGGAGATCCACTGAGGGTCACAGAACCTAAAAAGTGATCAAGTAACAGGTATTAAGCCCTAAGGCACTTGCTTATCTCCAGTTGTTCAATTATCCAAAGTTTCTGGCTAAGAAATAATACTTTATTAGACATGTTCAATTCTAGTAGACCAGCTTTTTCTTCTGGGCCGTTTCCACAAACTAAATATTTATCATTTTATGAGAGTTAATCAGAGTTATGGCAAACAAGTAAAAATTTCCAAACCACAGTAGAGGTAGAATCGGGTCTATCAGCTGAGAGACTGCCTTTCTTATATCAGCCTGCAAGCAGGGCCAATTTGAATTAGTGTCTCTGTAAAATTATAAATAGCTCCAAGTTCTGGTTCACATAATTGGAACTACAAATGTTGACTCCTCACATTCTGAGAGTCTAGGTTCCCTCCCTCTCTCCCTTCCTCCTTCCTTCCCTTCCCCCCCCCCTTCTTAAATATATATGAACTGTCTTGGGTGTGCCTGCTGAATTACAGAGTGGCTAAAAGTAGAGTCCCAAGGATGGATCTCCATCACCCAACTTTGTCTTCTTTCTCCCATCCCTGTAGCTCCTCCTTCCTTCACCAACAATTTTAAAAGGTCTGATGTATACAAGTAATACCTGTGCCACAAAATCACATACACACATACACATAGTGTTAAAAAAGAAGGAACATGGACTATCTCATATTTTTCCCCACCTCCCCCTTTGTCTATGACATGGCCTTTCTGTCCATTACCAAATATATATTCCTTGAATTTTATAGCCCAGAGATAAAAATTCATCTATTTTTAGTTATGACTGTATAATTTAATTGTTCTATCAAAGAAATATAAAATGTAGGGATTTTCTGATCAAATAATTTCAAGTATGTAAATCTTTTATCTTTAAGATCTCTGGGGAGTACCTCTATTTTTTTTTTCTTTTGTTTGGGATTTCCCTAAAATAAATGGAAATGTCATCTTTACCTTGTTCTTTTTCTTGTTTAACTGCAACATGAATGGCTGCTCAGAGATCTAGCCTCCTGGTTCAGTGCTGCTATTAATTGCTTGAAAGACAATGTAATGGATGTCTCTAAGCACACAACAAAGAATTTAAAACTTCTTCAATTTTGATCAGAAACTGCATGATTTCGTACAACAGGTTTCAAGGATACCCAGTTTCTACGACCTTCAAGGAGGCCAAGTTCGGATGTTTGCTAACATAAATGCAGAAGACAGAGGGAGCGTAATAGCCCTGGGCTGTTCGTCTCATTTAAGTCAGCAGTCACCTCAGGAACAGGCTTACTATGTGTCACTGTGCCTAATGGGATTCCACGAGATGGCCCTTCTTTATTTTTTCATACGAAGATAATGACTTGAAAGATCAAGTGGTTTATTCAAGATCAGTCGCAAACCATTTTAAAAAAGAAACATACTTTGATTTCTTGGGATTATGCCCATTTACTATTTTGGGCGTTGTGGGTATAAGCCACTTAAGAACAATGAAAGTTATGAAGCCTTATTCATATTTTTGAAGTTCAGATCTTGAGCTCTGACCTCCTATAGGACAAAATATAGGAGAATGAGAGGCGAGGATGAAAAGCAGGGTCAGGGGACTTCCCTGGTGGCACAGTGGTTAAGAATCCGCCTGCCAATGCAGGGGACACGGGTTCGAGCCCTGGTCCGGGAAGATCCCGCGTGCCGCGGAGCGGCTGGGCCCGTGCGTCACAACTACTGAGCCTGCGCTCTAGAGCCCGTGAGCCACAACTACTGAAGCCCACACGCCTAGAACCTATGCTCCCCAGCAAGAGAAGCCACCGTAATGAGAAGCCCGCGCACCGCAACGAAGAGTAGCCCCCCGCTCGCTGCAACTAGACGAAGACCCAAGGCAGCCAAAAATAAATAAATAATAAACTTAAAAAAAAAAAAAAAAAAGTAAAGCAGGGCCAGGGCAGCGGGTGAGATGTTGCAGGGGTGGATAAACATTTTCTGTAAATGGTCAGATAGTAAATATTTTGGGCTTTGCAGACCATCTGGTATCTGTCGAAACCATTTATGTAAACAGTGGGTATGGCTGTGTTCCAATAGAACTTTATTTATAAAAATAGGCTTTGGGCCAGATTTGGCTTACGGCTGTAGTTTGCCCACCCCTGGGTCAGAGAATCAGACAGGATCAAGCCGAAGTGGTGAGTACTCAGTGCTTGCAAATTAGGCCCTGGAACATTACCTTAATGTGCACAACTTCCCCCTGGATTTACTTCCCCTCCTTTACGGTAACCCAGGAGCTGGAGGCATTTTAAGGTCACTCCATGAAACCATTAAAAATATTACTGTGAAGGTAACTATTTCCTCAGAACAAAGAGCAGGAAAAATTTCAACAAATCCTCTAAGTTTAAAGGCACAATCATAAGACTGCAAAGCCCAGTGTTCACACATTTCACAAAGTTCTGAATACCTTCTTGGCAGTATGTATTCAGGGCCTTGTAAGACCGCCATTGAATTCCATTTAAAATCTACTCAGTGGGACTTCCCTGGTGGCGCAGTGGTTGCGCGTCCGCCTGCCGAGGCAGGGGAACCGGGTTCGCGCCCCGCTCTGGGAGGGTCCCACATGCTGCGAAGCGGCTGGGCCCGTGAGCCATGGCCGCTGAGCCTGCGCGTCCGGAGCCTGTGCTCCGCAACGGGAGAGGCCGC
>NC_041220.1:29508563-29531328 GCF_002837175.3 Physeter macrocephalus | reverse complement strand
CACATGCTGCGAAGCGGCTGGGCCCGTGAGCCATGGCCGCTGAGCCTGCGCGTCCGGAGCCTGTGCTCCGCAACGGGAGAGGCCGCAACGGAGGGAGGCCCGCGTACCGCAAAAAAAAAAAAAAAAAAAAAAAAAAAAAGTCTACTTAGTGGTTTTGATACATAAAATTTCTTTCTAGTGATGTTGCAATGCAAATTTTGGTGTTGATGTTAGGAAGGATTTTCTTTTAGATCTGTCTTCATATGCTACAATTTGGTAAATTTCTATAGCAACCCTCCCTTACCATTTTGTCTTAGAATAATGCAGTAACCAGATTACAACTAAACCTCCAAGTTTTACCTAGTAACCGGCATCCCAAAATATGTCATTTGACAAAAATAACCTCAGAGAGATTGTCTGGAAAATTTCATCAATCCAACTTAAACTCTCAGAACATTTACTGTCTGAAATCAGTGCTTTTTAATCTGCGTTTCATGGGGCGCTTTAAAGTTTTAAAATAAATGGCCATTTACTGCAGCAGTAATGGAAAATGCTGAAACCTAATTTTATTTCTGTGTCTCTTGAGATTAATTTGATTAATTTTGGTTTAGCTGCATATATTACTTTAGGAGGAGAGGTGACAGTTTTTCTGTTTTTTTTTTTTTTTTTTTTCTTTTTTTTGCGGTACGCGGGCCTCTCAGTGTTGTGGCCTCTCCCGTTGCGGAGCACAGGCTCCGGACGCGCAGGCTCAGCGGCCATGGCTCACGGGCCCAGCCGCTCCGCGGCATGGGGGATCTTCCCGGACCGGGGCACGAACCCATGTCCCCTGCATCGGCAGGCGGACTCTCAAACACTGCGCCACCAGGGAAGCCCAGTTTTTCTGTTTTTAAAGAAAATGGTAATAGGTGTTTTACATTCAAAATGTTATTTTTTTCAGTAAAATTGTGTTCAATGGTCTCAAAAAATTTCAACAGAACACTGGGCTATAAAATTCCCCTGGCATTCAGGCTAACTTGATGGAATATATGTATCCTCACACAGAATGCAAGCCACTCAGAGGCGCAACTGTCCTAGATTTCTTTGTGTTTTCTATAGACACTTAGTAAATGTGTGAGTTGATTTGGGGATTATCCAATATGAAGGCAGATAATAGATTTGCTTGAAAGGCCAAGAAGAATTATAATGAACAAAGTTCAGACATATGCCACACAAGCCTTTAGAGCTTTTAGAAAAGAATTCCATCTAGGAAATTCTGCCTAGTTCCCAGTACTGTACCATGCCCTGGTGGTTCTCCAAAATTACTGATCAAAATATAAAAGGATTATGATAAAAGATTTATGTTAAAAGCATATATTTAGTTTATAAATATATATGTTGATATTTAAGTATTCATGATCAAGATTTATATTAAAGGCATTTATTTAGTATATAGGTATGTATGTTGATATTTAAGTGTTATATATATTTATATATACATGTTAAGTTTTATATATCTGTATATATTTATTTTTTCAGTACTATATATGCACACAAAAAGATGCATGTGAGAATGTCCATAGATGCACTATTCATATGAGCTCAAAATTGGAAACTATTTAAATGTCTACCTAAGTAGAATGAATAAACACATTGTGGCATATTCAGACAGCGAAGTGCTATACAATAATGAGAATGAATAAGCTACAACTAAACTCAGCAGCATGGGTTATTCTCACAAACATAGTGCTGATCAAAGGAAGCGAGACAGAAAAGATTATATGTCATATGGTTCCATTTACATAAAACACAAAAGTAGGCAAACCAATTCCTGCTGTTAGAAGTCAGGAAAGTGGTTGCCTTGGGAGTTTGGGTAATTAGTGACTGAGGGACTTCTGGGTGTAGGTAATGTTCTGATTCTCGATCCTGGTTACATAGATGTGTTCATCTGGTGAAAATTCATAGAGCTGACACTTAACGTACATTTTTTTTTTCCATGTATATTACACCTCAATAAAATGTCAAAAAATGTTTACAAAGTATTATAGCTCTTAAATGATGTAACACTACCCTAAATTTTCATAGATTTACCTTCTATAAGAACATAAAATTTGTGGAAACAAAGGAAATAGGCAGAGAAACACAGCATTTGTGACATACTTGACATCATTTTGAAAGAGAAACGCTGGAGTATTCTAAACATTTTTGTTTTGTGAAACTAAGCTAAAAGTTCACAGTGGCCAGATTTTTTAAAATATACAGACATTCTACAGAATTGCTTTATCTGACATAAAACTCATGTGGGATGGGGCATAGTAGTTATTCAATATTTGGCAAAGAGATGTGTGCCCATTACCTTTTATATTTTGAAAGGAATGATTTTGGCTATTTTGAACATGCTCAATATAGTTTGCTTTTAAAATTAGGGATATTAGGGACTTCTCTGGTGGTCCAGTGGTTAAGACTCCACGCTTCCAATGCCGGGGGCACGGGTTCGACCCCTGGTCGGGGAACTAAGATCCCACATGCCGTGTGGCATGGCCAAAAAAAAAAAAAATTAGGGATGTTAATAAAGTTCCTTATTCAAATAGCTTCAGATTTAATGAAACCATTTCATTAAATTTCATTGTAAATTTTTTTTAAATTGAGGATTTCTAGTTTATTTTATTTTATGGAAGTATAGTTAATTTACAATATTACATTGGTTTAAGGTGTACAGCATAGTGATTCAGTATTTTTATAGATTATACTCCATTAAGCGTTATTACAAAATAATGGCTATAATTCCCTGTGCTATACAATATATCCTTGTTGCTTATCTATTTTATACATAGTAGTTTGTATCTCTTAATCCAATACCCCTATCTCCCCCCAAACCACTGGTGACCACCAGTTTGTTTTCTATATCTGTGAGCCTGTTTCTGTTTTGCTATATACATTCACTTGTTTTATATTTTAGATTCCACAAATAAGTGATATCATACAGTATTTGCCTTTCTCTGTCTGACTTACTTCACAAAGCATAATATTCTCTAGGTCCATCCATGTTGCCGCAAATGGCAGAATCTCATTCTTTGTTTATTGCTGAGTAATAATCCATTGTATATATACATACATGTTTTTTTAAAAAAAATTATATTTATTTATTTATTTATTTATGGTTGCACTGGGTCTCCGCTGCCGCACGTGGGCTCTCCCCAGCTGTGGCGAAGGCCACCCTTGGTTGCGGCGCGTGGGTCCCCCACTGCAGTGGCTTCTCTTGTTGCAGAGCACAGTCTCCAGGCTTGCGGGCTCTAGAGCGCAGGCTCAGCAGCTGTGGCACACGGGCCCAGCTGCTCTGCGGCATGTGGGAGCCTCCCAGACCCGGGCCCGAACCCGTGGCCCCCACATTGGCAGGCGGATTCCCAACCACTGCGTCACCAGGGAAGCCCTACAACATCTTTTTTATCCATTTATCTGCTTCCATACCTTGGCTATTGTAAATAATGCTACTATGAACATTGGGGTTGCATGTATCTTTTCAAATTAGTATTTTCATTTTTTCCAGATATAAACCCAGGCAGGGATGGATCATATGGTAGTTC
Organism: Physeter macrocephalus; assembly: GCF_002837175.3. Taxonomy (NCBI): domain Eukaryota; kingdom Metazoa; phylum Chordata; class Mammalia; order Artiodactyla; family Physeteridae; genus Physeter; species Physeter macrocephalus. The sequence continues at coordinate 29,527,789 of NC_041220.1, read as the reverse complement.
TATTTTTAGTTTTTTGAGGAACCTCTATACTGTTTTCCATAGTGGCTGCACCAATTTACATTCCCACCAACAGTGCACAAGTGTTCCATTTCTCCTACATCCTTGCCAGTATTTGTTATGTGTAGACTTTTTGATGATGGCCATTCTGACAGGTGTGAGGTGATCTCATTGTTGTTTTGATTTACATTTCTCTAATAATTAGGGAAGCTGAATATCTTTTTATGTGCCTGTTAACATATGTATGTTGTCTTCGGAAAAATGTCTATTTAGGTCTTTGGCCCATTTTTTGACTGGGTTGTTTATTTTTTTGATATTGAGTTGTACAAACTTTATATATTTTGAATATTAACCCCTTGTTAGTCATATCATTTGCAACTATTTTGTCCCATTTCGTAGGTTGTGTTTTCATTTTGCTGATAGTTTCCTTTGTTGCGCAAAAGCTTTTAAGTTTAATTGATCTCATTTATTTATTTTTGCTTTTATTTCTTTTGCCTTAGGAGATAAATCCAAAAACATATTGCTATGATTTATGTCAAAGCATATTCTATGTTCTCGTCTAGGAATTTTATGGTTTCAGGTCTTACATTTAGGTCTTTAATCCATTTTGAGTTTATTTTTGTATATGGTGTGAGGAAATGTCCTAATCTCATTGTTTTACATATATTAATAGTTGCCCAGTTTTCTCAGCACCACTTATTGAAGAGACTGTCTTTTTCCCACTTTATACTCTTGCCTCCTCCTTTGTCAAAGATTAATTGACTGAATATGTGTGTGGGTTTATTTCTGGGCTCTATCCTGTTCCGTTGATCTGTATGTCTGTTTTTGTGCCAGTACCATACTGTTTTGATTACTGTAGCTTTGTACAGTAGTATAGTCTGAAGTCAGGGAGGGTGATACCTCCAGCTTTGTTCTTTTTTCTCAAGATTTTTTTGGCAATTCAGGGTCTTTTGTGGTTCCATATAAATTTTAGAATTATTTGTCCTACTTCTGTGAGAAATGTCATGAGTATTTAGATAGGGATTACATTAAATCTGTAGATCGCTTTGGGTAATATGGCCATTTTAACAATATTAATTCTTCCAATCCAAGAGCATGGGGTATCTTTCCCTTTCTTTGTATCATCTTAAGTTTCCTTCATCAGTGTTTTATAGTTTTCAGAGTATAGGTCTTTCACCTCCTTGGTTAAGTTTATTCCTAGGTATTTTATTTCTTGCTTCTTTTTAAATATCATTTGAGACATATTCCCAAATGTCGTCCATTATGCTTTCACATTACCCTTTTAATTCCTATGCATCTGGTCAACTCCTAAGGAGGAAGATCTAGAAATGCAACATTTAGTTTTATCAATAAAACCAGGTGTTTGTACCCCAACCGAAACCTTGGGATAGCCATAGACACTCATTTTTCTGTCTCATGCCAACAAATTGCCTAGCCTTTCCAATGATAACTAGATGAGACACCAGTTTGGCAAAAAGTGTTCCTCTGAGCAGATAACCAGATGTATATGTCTAGGCAATCAGTCCATCAAAGAACTTAACATTTCTTTTCATTTTAAAAAAATTTTATTTTCTGGCTCCCTTCCGTCAGTTGATCTCACCAACATGACAATGAGTATGGAATACAAAAATCTGTTTGACAGATGTTCCCATGCAATCTGCAAGACTTACAACATAAATGCTATTCTGGAGAGCAACCTCTGTTTCATACACATCTTCCTTTATAGTGTGTCACTTCTGTCTTAAATAAGCAACTAAAGAAGTATTGGGTTTAATGCAGGAGAGAAAAGGGGATGACTGTTTTTGAACACAGTCTTTGAAAATATATTTCTGTACTAGGGAGGACATCTGGATGACTATCAAGTTTGTCTTATGAGGCATATGGAAGAGAAGCAGTGTGGCAGCTTAGCTAACAGCATGACCTCTGGGATCAGACTGGATCCAAATCCTGGCTCTGCAACTCACTAACTGTGTAGTCTTGAGGACATTCCTTAAACACCATGCCTCAGTTTATTCATTTTCAGGCAACAGTCATATAGGATAAGTTTACTGTGAGGAGCAAATGAGTTAGCTTGGTACAGAGTAAACACTAATTAGGCTTTGGGTCATGTTATAAATTGGTATACATAACATACTTTAAGACTGCATATTTTTCCTTCATCGATTCAGGAAATGCTTCCCAGCACAGTAGCCAGCATGTTTTTGTTAAAATGTAAACCAGATCATGTCACTCATCTACCCATAACCTTCCTTTTTAAAAAAAATTAATTACTTTATTTTTGGCTACTTTGGGTCTTCATTGCTGTGCGCGGGCTTTCTCTAGTTGTAGCGAGCAGGTGCTACTCTTCATTGCAGTGCACGGGCTTCTCATTCCGGTGGCTTCTCGTTGCGGAGCACAGGCTCTAGGCACGCGGGCTCAGTAGTTGTGGCACGTGGGCTCAGTAGTTGTGGCTCGCGGGCTTTAGAGTGCAGGCTCAGTAGTTCTGGCACACAGGCTTAGCTGCTCCGCAGCACATGGGATCTTCCCAGACCAGGGCTCGAACCCGTGTCCCCTGCATCGGCAGGTGAATTCTTAACGACTGCGCCACCAGGGAAGTCCTGCTCATAACCTTCTAAAAGCTTCCTATCTCACTCGGAGAAAAAGGCTAAAGGCTTTATAAAGGTGTATACATTGGGTGACCACGCTTCCTATTTTTTCCAGGAGTCTTGGTTTATGCCTATTGTCCAGATGCAATTATTGATAGTGTCTACTTTCACTCTCAAAGCATCTTGGTTTGGACAAAAAATTATATAGTCACCTACTGTTAGGCCCCACGTTATCTGCTTCTCCCCATCACCTGCCCTACCCCAGTATCCCTGTGATCTCATCTGTTACTATTCTCTTCCTTCCACTCAACCACCATGGTTTCCTTGCTGCTCCTTTAACCCTTCAGGCACATTCCTGCCCCTGGGCCTTTGCACTTGCCATTTCCTCTGGCTGGATGCTCTCACTTTGGATAGTGGCATGGTTTGCTCCTTTTAAGTTCTAGTTTTTATTCAGCATCACCTTGTATTGAGTTCTTCTTCAGCCACTCACACTAAGATGAATACCCTCTTCCTCTTCTTTTATTTCTCTTCCCTATTTTACTTTTCTCCTTAGCAGTTATCTCACATACTATATATTTACTTATTAACTTGCCTGTTGTCTTGTTCTTCTACTAGAATGCAAACTCCACGAAGACAAGGATGATTGTTTTTCTTCACTGCTATTTCCCCAGTAACTGGTATATAGTAGGAGCTCAAAAAATATTTATGAATGAATAAATGAAGAACATTCAGAGAAGAGAGACCTGATGTAACTGAGTAACCAAATGGCCAATCAGTTGCCCATCCACATTACTTTCTAGTATAAAATTTGATCTAAAAAATATTGGGTTGGCCAAAAAGTTCAGTTGGGTTTTTCTGTGAGATGTTATGAAAAACCAAAATGAACTTTTTGGCCAACCCAATAATAGGACTCCCGTGTTTAAGATAAGTGTTATGAGAAGCATGATTTGAGTAGATCCTGTTATCTATCCTAGTCTCCAAGTAAGTCGTGATGGCAAAAAATGTGGATGAAACTTTTAGAGAAGTTTAAATTATACAAAGTAATCTCTAAATTTGCACATCCACAAAAATGGTATTAAATCTGAGGGCACACTTGATTTTTCTTCTTGAGTTCAGGAACACTGGCGATTTCAAACCTTCCAAATTTAAATAAACATTTTAGAGCATGTGGTTTTGTAAAATCTTTGATGTTCAAATTTTAAAATAAGGCTATCAACTATTAACATTGAATGATACGTTCAGTTCTATTATTGAGTTTAATTTCAACTATTAACTTTATAATGTAGGAAAGTTTTTCCAAGAAAAACTAGACCTAGTTAAAAATAAAACTGTAGCTATAGAAAGCAGTTACTCTAGCTCTCAAGAGAATACGGTAGCTCCAGAAAGCAGTTGTAGAATTTCTGGCTGTATATCAAATTTATTTTGACAGAATTTCTTAGAACATTCCTTATCTAACCACTCTAGTCTTCAAATCAACTTCAGAGACAGTAAACTTCATACCTCTTTCATTTTAGTTCACACACGCTTTACACGAACTGTATAAACTTTGTATGATAATAAGAAAATAACACTCACATGCTAGCAACTCAAAAGATAAAGACACTATAGAAATATTTCAGAATAAAATAGCCAGGACATCTGCTTTTACTGCACAGAGTGCTGGAATTACTGCAACATTACACACACACACACACACACACACACACACACACACACAGTGTATATGTGAAAATTCTTTTCTCAAAAGTAAAACATTTATGCATCACTATTTAAGTGAAGTTTAGAATACAGCAACCTCTTCTGTGATCTGAACTGTCTGATGGAGAAATGTCTTCAGCTATGATGCTTTATACAGCCCAACACCTTCCTAATGAGAAGGGGACTGAATCCATCTCTCCCTCCTCAGCCATGGGAACGATCTTGCAGTTACGGATGGTTTCCATCCCCCATCACTGAAACGGGAATAACTGTGCTGTGAACCAAATGCTGAGGGTTAGCCCAGTAACCTCACATGAGAATAATTACTTAACAGGACCATGAGAGAAAGCAATGAGGTTCCCAGACACAGGAAACGAAAAGTCAGAAGGGGAGGTAGAGTTGGAGAGGGTTCTGAAGCCTTTCCAGACAGCAACTTCCTTATAACAAACAGCAAGTTGGGTAATAAATGTATCACTCTGTTATTTTATATGTACATATATCCTTAAGTCAGCTGGTTAGCATAATGAACTTTTGCAATGTGCTTGTGTTTTAGCCATGCTAGAAAATCAACACATTTCCTGTTCTCTAAAGAGTAACTAAAATCTTTTGTGATATGAATGTTCATTTTGATATTCCAAATCACTTGTAGGTTTAATATTTCAATCAAAACCACAATTACAACTATGCTCAAAGAATGCATATTGCACAGAAATCTTGAAAAGAGACTCTTCAATTGGTTATATGTACCAGAGAGAGAGGAAATTAAACAATATAATTCCGGAACCATAGAACAAGAACTCTTGACTTCTAAAGACAAAGGGACAAGGGGAAAACAATCCTGTTATGTGTCACTCTAGGTTGACAGATTTTTCACAGATTTATGGACCCTGAGACATCCCTGGTTTGCAGGAAAAAAGTAGAGATTCAGTAAATTCAAAAAGCAAGTCTGCCTTTAGATCTGGAATTGCCTGGGAGAAAAACATTCTTACAGAGGCAAATAGAGTATTCGAGCAAAATGAGTATTTTGCTCATGCATCAAATATTTTGAAAGCTGGGCACAGTGCTGGATGTGGAGATACAACGATAAATGAGAATCATGGCAGTGTGCCTCAGGGGACTTGCAGTCTAGTGGGGCAGACAGGCAAGCGAATTGGCAGGGACAACAGAGCGTGTGTTAGATGCTCTTAGGGGGTTACTAGAAGGTGTCATGGGAGCACATGAGAAAGGCACTGACCTAGTCTATGTTAGGGATACTTGCCAGATAAAAAGATGCTTCAGCTGAGATCTGAAGAACAAAGTGGAATAAGCCAGAGAAGGCATGAGGGAAAATATTCAAGGTAGAAGGATCATCTGGGTACTCTTGGTTAGCTGGAGTGAAGAGGGGTAGATGAAAAACATGAAGAGAGAGGTGCCTGGAGATGAGGCAGGGTCAGAGCTATCTAACAAGACACGATGAGCTGGAGTGCAATGCACCTTCAAGGGACAGAGAGCTTGGTGAAGGGACACATTTTCTCTCTTAAAATTCAGGAAATACAGTTTCTATACCTAATTTTACGATTATAGCGCTATTACTGGAATACCTGAGAAAGGCCTGTCTTTATTTGCTTGATGATGAGTAAAAGGCAAACATCTATCACATATGCAACGGTGTGTAATTGGATCAGCTTGGGGGAGTAGTATGTGCAGACCACAGATAATACCCTGTGCCTTGTCTGTAAACGAAGAATCCCTCTGACAAATCAACATCATCATCATCATCAATATTTTAATTTGAAGGTCTCAGAAAAATCTGATTACAAGTATATTTTAGTGCTCCCTTCAGGAGCACATATACTAAAATTGGAATGATACAGAGAAGATTAGCATGGCTCCTGGGCAAGGATGACATGCAAATTTGTGAAGTGTTCCCATATTTTTTACTTATCTATGAAACAGAAACAGACTCACAGACATAGAGAACAGACTTGTGGTTGCCAAGGGGGAGGGTGAGTGGGGGAGGGGTGCACCAGGAGTTTGGGGTTAGCAGACGCAAACTATTATATATAGAATGAGATAAACAAGGTTCTACTGTATAGCACAGGGAACTATATTCAATATCCTGTAATAACCTATAATGGAAAAGAATATGAAAAAGAATATATATATATATATAAATGAATCACTTTGCTGTACACCAGAAACTAACACAACATTGTAAATCAACTCTACTTCAATTAAAAAAAAGAAGTTAATTTTAATCATATCCTTCTGATATGATTTTATTAAATCATATCAAAAAGCATTAATTGAACAGCTACTGTGTTTGAGGCATACAACTTATATGTTGTGATTTGATGTGTCAAGAAACAACTTTTGTATGGCTGCCCCAACAGGATGGATCCCAGTTGCACAAGATGTCAAAGGCTGTGTGAATATGGAGATAAACTGGCTTTGTGTGAATGTCTCTGGTTTCCACATTGCTCAGATCCTCTGCCAGAGCAACATATTGGGAATCTTGGCTTTTCATTGCAAAATATTCCTGATAATTTCATACAGAAATTTTGTTTATTTTTCATCGTTGTCCTCAGGAAGAGGTGGTTGCTTAGAGTGGACTAAAGTGGTCAACAGCTGATTACTGGATGTATCACTGGCTGCTTCATTTGTTCTCAGAGATCTGCTTTACCCCACACACTAAGTGGAGACATTATTCATTTACAGTATTATCTATGACCTCACTGGTTCCAACTCCCTGCTGTGCTGACATTTCTATGCCAAGTCATTGGACTCAACTGCCTCTCTCTTCCCATGGCCATCATTCTCATCCTCTCCATTCTACTTCTCTCCTACATATATTTCTCCACACTTCTGTTTCTACTTAAGAGGCTAAGGTGCAGTGGTTTATGGGCATATCCGTGTGCACATCTGGGTGATGGTTATCTTGAAAGCACATGACACCAGGCTTTGGCCCACCCGTGCACAAACATCACTTTTAGGGTTTCCACTCTATTCAAAATTAAAACTCATCTCCCTATAGATGACACTCTAGGGCATAAATAAATCATTAAAGAATATGATTATTAAATTCTATACTTCTAATCTGTATTGGCATTTAGTCATTGGGGGGCATTTTTGGATTCTAAACACAGATACAGTGCTTTAATTATTTTGCCATCGTAATGAATGTAAATATTTTATATACAGATTAATCTACTTGCCTAACTTTTTGCATTCCTTGAAAATTCAGGATATCAGATAGTGTAATTTCTTGACAAATTGAATCCATCATCAGTTTAGGTTACAAGTGTGAATGTTTGAAAGGGTCTGCTAACTCCTTCTCCTTCCTCTCTCCTGGTTTTGTCAGTCTGCTCATGAAATTAATGATATGTTTTTTGCACAATTCCAAATTAGAGTAATCCTGTGATAAATAATACCGTTTCTTTAACATTGCCATTTGAAAACCAAGAAGGTAATTGGCATTTATTTGCATCTTTTGGTTCCTTCTGTTTTACATTTTATCGTCTCAGACTGTCCGATTTTTATCACCAGGTAGTGTATGTATGTGTGTGTGTGTGCACGTGCATGAGTGTACGCAAGGGCTAGAGGAATTTCTCTCCACTTTCTGGGTTATTTCTTCTCTATGAAATGTATGTAACTCCAGACCTAATTCATTTTTAAATTTAGGATCTGTACATGCTTCAGCAGCAGCAATTCGGTGACTATATCCAGCCTCTCTGAGAATGACATTTAGGGCAGAGAATGTTACTTAGGCGTAGTGATGACATGAGGACAAGAGCTGCACATGTGTGTTAGGAACCAGTGAGAAGCAGGAGCTCTTGGGGGTTTCTGAGAAGAGCAGCACTCGATAAGTACAAGCAAAGTCCAGTACATCCTGACAGAAGAAATCCTGAGGCTATAGAGATCAACTAGGAAACTTGGAAATTCAGATGTGTAGTGAACCCCTCTTCTATGCCCACAGATGATCCAAAGCTACCCAGCACTAGCTGCATGGGATAATGACAGAACAGAAACAGCCTAGCCGTCTGATATACTTGCTGCATTGATTTTCAGTTGTGTTTTACAGCATATCAATATATGAAACAGTTTCAGTACAACTCTTTCAAAGTGAGAGAAAGATAATAAAATGTGAATAGAAAGAACACTTTATCATGTGCTCTCCTTTTTCTTGTAATATTACTACAGTCTAATCAGCAAGTCTCACTTGCCCCAAGATTCAATCTTCACACTACTTTCACTCACTCTGACTCTAACCTAGCTCAGTGCAACGTTCTCCCTCTGGAGACACCTTAAAACTGAGTCTAAAAGCAATTGATAGAATTGTTAAACATAACGACCTGTGTGATTTGAAAACTTATCTTTCTTTGACGAACATAGCAGATCCTTTAAACCATTCTTCTTTCAACCTAATTCTGATAATAGGGGAGATAAAGAAGCTTCATGCATCCCTTTAATAGAATGTTCTTCAAGTCTATGCATTTTTCATCAGTACCTAAACATAATGGTAAAGTGAGACTGGATGGCTACTACTTTGCCCTGCAATGCAGAGGTAGCTTGACATGGTCAGAGGAATCCACAGGTCTGATATATGAGGCTCCAAAGCATCAGACTCTTAGAGCAGGAGGCAGCTGTGGAGAAAAGGCATGAGGACCTAGAGCGCACATTGCTTAGAAGGATTTCTCTTGACTCTCCCGGGCAGAAGTCAGAGGAATAGTAACAGCTTATGGTTTCCTAACCTAGAGGAATGGACTGCCAGGAGGAAGTAGAAATAATGCTCAAATATTGTGAAGCTTTTCTGTTCGCTCCAATGCTTTTCTCTTTTCCTCTGGAAGAAGATTGAAATGACTAAAGAGTATTTCTTTTTTTAACCCCAAAAGTTTACTTTCTAAAATTAATGTTGGTTAAAGGACTCATTACATGAGTTTTAGAAAAACAGGAATTATACAAATGTACTCCCACTATGAAAAAACCCATCAAACTGTCGACATTGTTGAGAACTACAATAAGGTGTATAAAGTATTGGATTCCCAAGATGGAAGAATCATAAGGTCAAATAAGGAAGTGTCAGTTTTTGCCCATTGCTGTATGAATGTAAAACAAAGTTTTATTGGAATTTTCACCGAATTTGGAGATATTTCAGATGATCTGACTTAAAATGTTGCTACGGAATAGAAATGAAGTTCAGTCTCATGAATAGCAGGTAGCACCTCAAAGAGATAAGCAAGTCTCCTTCTCAGCAGATATGGTTATGTCAAAAGTTGCTTTTGCACATGGTCAAATGGGAATTATTAATCAGAGACGGTTATGTTATTTTCCTGAGCCATAATGGGTTGGTTAACTAGTTGTGTACGTGTGAACAATCAATGTTTAATACTCCACACCATGATTGTGAATGAGTATTGTCAACATTTTCAAATCTCTTCTTAAAGAGAGATGTCCCGAGTAAGTCGTGTTGAGTCCGTGTAATATTTCGCTAAGAGAAAATCAAAAACTTTTGAAAAGAATAAAAGTTCTGTAGCATATGCTAAATATTTAAAATTATTTACATATTTTCAATTTTGCCTCCTAATTTGGTTCTGAAATCCTGCTTTGAGTTCAAATAGAAAACACATGTATTCATGCTCTTCTGTGGAAAGAGATGGTATGTGATTTTAAAAATTTTTCTTTTTTTAAAATTTTTGGCCATACTGCGTGGCAGGTGGGATCTTAGTTCACTGACCAGGGATTGAACTCATGGCCCCCGAGGTCACCACTGGCCTGCACTGGAAGGTGGAATCTTAACCACTGGACCACCAGGGAAGTCCCTTAAATTTTGATTTGTTGTCTAATTTCCCCAATTTTGCAAACGGTGTATTGGAGTAATTTTGAGATGATTTTTCCTTGTAATGTTCAAAATTTTCATCATTGTTTTCATTTTTACGGTTAGACCACTGCTTTTTCTGGTAGGCTAGTATCATTTCACCACAGTTGGAGTGTATCTACTTGAAACCAAGATACTACTATTTCACTTAAAACTAATCATGTCTGCAACTGACAAACTTTCCATTTCAAGTCATATTTCAGAATATTCTTGCTCAGAATAGTTTTGTTTCTACAGATAATAACATAGAAGACGAAAAACTAAAGGCTGAGGAAAGTGCTTTCCCTGTGCTAGGAATAAAGACATTCTAAAACATCTGACACGGATGATGAAATTTCATTTGAATTTTAGCTCACTTGAATTCTTGCAGCAATTTCCCCCACACAACCACTAGACCAAATATGGAATAACTAATTCCTTTTGGCTTTAGTTGTTTTGGTACTAACTAGTCCCTAGAGCAAGGTGATCACACCAACAGTGGGTGAGTTCTCTTCCTCTCCCACTCAGGCTCTACCTTTGATTGTCTTTGGATCCTTGTTGCCTAGCTCTGCAGCAGGCACACAGTAGGTGCTCCATGAACGTAAGCTGAAGCAATGCGGGAGGCAACAGTAAACTGATGCCTGTTTTAAACAGTTTTAGTAATGCTGCTCAATGAGGTCACCACTGGCCTGCCATCTCTTGCACCCGTTATCCCTAAGTTGCCTTAACTGCGGAAGCCAGCATGACCTTTGCCTTCAATCATCCAGACCGTCAAAATAAAATAAGCCCTTCTCATTTCAAGCCATACTATGGATATCGGGCTTCCGAATAGCATCACATTGAAAAGGTAACCAAAACTGCAGATAAATTTATTTTAAGTACTTTCTGGGTTCAGCAGGTCTTACCCTGGAAATGGAATGTCAGAAAAATCCAGGGATCTTCCCCAGATTGCCCATCTACCCAGCAAGCTCACGGCTGGCATGAGAATCCCATTCATGCAAGACCGTGACTTTGAAGAGTCATCCCTAAAATACTATTTTGTCAACAATTAAGTTAGAAAATCGGTGTCACATTTCACAAACAATAAAAATTTCAAATGTCACCCAGTTTTAAGAGAGCAGAAATGGCTCTCAGTAAAAACCCAGACTGAAATTCCAAAGTACAGAAACGTCTGCAGCACCTCTCTCAACTGTGGAAGCAGAGCATATGTTCCAACCTGCAAATGCATTTGTGGTTACTTCCTACCTTAAATACATTGATAGGGAGATCAATGACCACATAGATAAGGTCTCCGAGGGCAAGGCTGGCTATCAGTGCGTTGGGGCCATTCCTCATGCACTTGTTCTGGTAAATGATCCTGAGCAGGGTTGCATTCCCCACCATTCCCACGATGAAAATAGTACACGATATCACAGTGTTAATGTATTTGAAAGCTGAAGTAATCTTAGTCTGCTGTGGGCAATAGTTGTGCATTGAGCCATTGTTGGGGAGGGCCAAATTCGTGGGTCTATGTGTGGTAACCATGAAGCTGAGTTCCGTCCCAGGAAAAGTGGTGAAATCGTCCACACGGGTGCTTAGATTTGTGCTGTAGCTCTCAGGATCATCACTGATGACACATCCAACCAGCGCCAACCCAAACAACACCCTGAGGCAAAAGGTTTCCATCTTGATGCACACTTGAGAACAGGTCTCTTATCCTTCTGCTTTGACACCCTTTTTTTTTTTCCTTCTTCTACCTGAAAAGAGAAAAGAGAAAAAATAATTTTGGTTACAAAATCCAGCTGCCAATAAGACTGTAGTCAATGATAATTACTGCTTCAATTAAAAAGCAGGATGTATCTGGTAATTAGATAAGATATATCTGTGTCAGGTTACCCCATGGCAGAACAAAAGAAGAACAGATCAAAGCTCTGCTAGGGCAAGTTATATCTCTGTATCCTGCCTCTGTCTCTGTCTCTGTCTCTCTCGCTTTTGTCCATAGCTATACTTACATCTAGATTGTAATAGGAGGACATGGCAGTTTTTCCTTCAAGTAGTAGAGAAGAAGTTACATTACACCTAGGCTGATAGCCTGAATTACAAAAAATCTTCACGAGTTGAGATAACAATATTTTAGTTATTTTTTTTCTCCATTACACCTAGGCTGATAGCCTGAATTACAAAAAGTCTTCACGAGTTGAGATAACAATATTTTAGTTATTTTTTTTCTCCATTACACCTAGGCTGATAGCCTGAATTACAAAAAAATCTTCACGAGTTGAGATAACAATATTTTAGTTATTAATGGAAGAGAAAAGACATTATATGCTGAGTGAAAGTTATGTAGTATTAAGGCATAAAAGCACCAAATTCTGTAATTAACAATTCAGTATTCCAACATGTGTGCTGTTTTGCCAATGGCAAATAATGAACATGAGAATAACATGCAGCTCAGGTAGCCATCTGAAGTGTTATGAAATGTTCATTTAAAAACAGAACTCTGATTAACACCATCAATACATTTAACAATCTTAGTCATTTAAAATTGAGATAGTTGATAAAGACAAAATATTTATTTTATTGAAAACCTGGATGATTACTGTGTACAATCAACATCTTCTGACAGGAGTTTTTTTGCTTTTCCATTCGTCAGAAATTATTATCAGGATATTTGCCAATGAATGAAACTAGGAGTAATAGACTTTCTCAGGCCAGGCATACTATTTGGTTTTCCAAACATCCTTTATACATCCTTTAAACATCCTTTATAGCTACATTGATTATGCCCAGTCACTGTGCTGTGCACTTCACATGCGTGATGCCCTCTAATCCATACAATGACCCTCTGAAGCAGATACATGGTTCCATCATAAACACAGGGAAACACAAGGTCAAGTAGCTTGTCAAGGCCATAGCTGGTGTGGTGCTGCTGTGATTCAAAGGCAGGTTGGTCTGACTTTGAGCCTGAGCTCTTAACCACTAGACTGTACTGTCTCTCATTCTCATGACTTCTTAGAATCTAAAGTGGTTTAACAATGTTTCCAGCGTTTCGAAGAAGCAATAGACTTTGGAGGTTGGTTAGATATTTTCAAAAGACCATTTCACTGTTTTGTTTTGTTTTGTTTTAGTCACTTGCAGAGAGCAAGTGGTCCTTCTTGTTCAGGAAATCTAGGTTTCTTCTTGAAGAAAAGATGCTGGGAAAATGAGGGAGCTTGGTGGTAACACAAGTAAAGGTAAATAAAAACGGCTCTTCCCATTTTAATATTTCGTATATTTTCTGTGAATTTTTGTGAATCTTTAAATGAAGGCCATAAGCTCATTTATGATGCAGTGTGTGTGTACGATGAATACACCCAGGTCACAGCTTAAGTTTTAAGAATTGTGTCCTTTTGAGTCTATTCATGGTTGATATGAATTTTGATATGAACTTTTAGGAATTTTGACAGTCATCTTGGTTAGCAACAAAGTTTAGGGCTTAGTCGATATATGGATGAAATAAGATTTATTCAAGTTGTACAGAAGGTCTAAAATAAATATAAGGTGCAAATACCGCATACTTCTGCCTTCCCCAGAGATTTCCCCCCAGGAAACTGAATTAATAATAACATTTTACGTATAGTAGTAATCCCTTATATACAGTATTTGTTGTCTGACTTGAGCTGTACAACTCTAGGTAGGCAGGGACAATATCATGAGGAAACTGAACCTTGAAGAAGTTGTCACAGTTTTGTGGCCAAGAAGTGGCAGCACAGGTAAAACACCTCACTCTACTTTGCTCGTAAGACTTGACTCAGTCAAGTCTTAAAATATCAGTTTTTCTAAGCTAGGGGCATACTGGGCATACAGTTCTGCCTAGACTTAATTATAAGTAGTTTGCAGTTTTGGGGGTTTTTTTACTGCTTCTTACAGTTTGGAGTATTTGACCACATGTTGATAGACCTATGAAACGCTGCTATTTCCATTCCGCCGTGGAGACCAGAACTCTAAGAACAAAGCATATTGTCATCCTCCCCTTCAGATCAGAGATGGGAAAAAGGAAATCCTTCAGTATTTTGTGCTGTTTAATGACTAAAGCCTCCCAGTTGCCCAATAGGAATGAACCTTCAGAAAGAGTTTTCTTAAAAGTAAAAGAGAGAAGGCCTTTTCCAGAAATGGAATGGCTCTTTGCCCATCAGAGTCTGCTAGGAGGCTATTTCGTGAACTGACCTGGCTATCTATGGTGGGTTGACACCGCTCACAAAAGTACCACTCGTGTTTGAACGTCAGCACATTGGTTTGCTTGGTGAGCTGATTACTGCAGGAGCTGAGAAGTCTTATCAAATCTGTGGTTTCTTATCAAAGCGTGCGCCAGCTACCATGAAAACCACTTTCTTTCTCCTCCAACAATGATGCCACCACAGAAATCATTTCTGAAGACATCTCTTTCAGCTCTCTACACATATGAAGCTGCAGAACTAAGGGATACCTGGCAAAGGCACGTGGCTGCCATGTCATCATTGGGTGAAAAATACAAAACCAAAGGAAAAAACCCTTTCAAATGCATGTTCCTCCAAGGATGAGTCTGTAGCTGATTCTTCTAAGTCACGCTGTGCTTCAGATCATCAGTCATGATCAGTCATAGCTCTAGTGAAGCACCTCAGGTTCAGACCTGATGGTTTATAGATTCAGCATTCTTCATATTTGGGGTCTAAGGATTTGCTGGAGTTCAAAACTACCTTTAAGGGCTTCCCTGGTGGCACAGTGGTTGAGAATCTGCCTGCTAATGCTGGGGACACACGTTCGAGCCCTGGTCTGGGATCCCACATGCTGCAGAGCAACTAAGCCCATGCACCGCAGCTACTGAGCCTGTGCTCTAGAGCCCACGAGCCACAACTACTGATCCCGCGTGCTGCAGCTACTGAAGCCCGTGTGCTGCAACTACTGAAGCCTGCGTGCCTAGAGCCCGTGCTCTGCAACAGGAGAAGCCACGGCAATGAGAAGCCTGCACCACAGTGAAGAGTAGCCCCCCACCCGCCTGTGCGGAGCAACAAAGACCCAATACAGCCAAAAATAAATAAATAAAATAAATTAATTTTTAAAAAAAGCTATTGTTAAGCAAGAGGACTGAATCCTTTGTGCTTTAACAGTTTAACATCTCAGACTCTCAGGATCAAAGTTCACTCGTAATTAGCAATTTGGAAATTCCGACCTTACCCACAAGGCAAGAGTTTAGAGCAGGTAATTTACATGAAATGACTGCCAAGGTGTTTCTCAATTACTTAACACAAAACAGAGGGAGTGGGAGGAGTCATAAATATCTACAGGAGGAGAAAAAAAACAAATAAACTAGGAACTTCGAAATAAGTTTTTTTGGTGGGTCTTGCTCGGTGGGTAAGAAATTAGTAACTCTCCTGACTGACAACGCCTGACTTTAATAGGCCTCCCAGCCCAGCCCCCTCCGCCGTCAGGTCTATCCCGGAACGCCATTAGGATAGTGTAAACGGAGGCTGATTATGGGAAACAGCCCTTGTTCTCGGCACGTGAAGGGCAACAAGTGTTCATGAAAGGAGGGCACAGAACAAAACGCCCAGACCTCCACGGGCAGGTTTCCAAACTAGTTGCCCTGGGGTTTTTCCAGACACGTCTGTTCCTCACACCCAGTGCCCTTGGCTACCCTTGGCATGCCCCGGGCGTGCGGGAGGAGAAGCAGGCTGCGGGGCAAACTTCACAAGTAGGCTCCTGAGCCAACAACAAGGGCGTGAGGTTCCACAAAGTTCTCGCAAGCCTCGGGGAAAGGGCGACCCGGGGAGAACGGCTGGGTTTTTTTGACTAAAAATCCGACGCCCGCCTGGGGAGGCTGAGGCGCCTTGGATCAGTTTCCCAAACCCCCAACGTGCCCGGAGCGCACCCCGCCCAGGAAGGCGCCCGCGCCGCCTCGCGCCCTCTGGCAGGTGATGCCAGCCCTGGTGCAGGAGGTGCAGGCGCCGGGCTACAACGCTCCAGGCTCGCCTCTCCTCCCGACCGAAGGGCCCGCCGGCGTCTTCCCTACCCAGCTCGGGACCCCTAAAGGAAAAGAGTTGCACCGACCGTGGAGCTCGGCGGGCGCGGACGGCTGCCCGGTCCGCGCGCGGCGCCTGGGCGAGAGGAAGCCGAGGCGGCGAGGGTGGGTGGCGAGTGTCCCGGGCTCCGGCGCGGCAGCGGCCCCGGCTGCACCGCTGCCTCTGCTTCGCAAAACTTCCTGGGCACGGCTTCTCTGGGGAGGTCCTCCCCGAGCCGCCCGCCTCCGGCCAGCCGGTGGGATGGAGCGTCTCCACCTCCCGTCCGCAATCGCCAGACCAAAGGGATGACTGTGCGCGCGCACGAGGGCTCGCAAGAAAAGGAAAACTCCGGAGGAACACGCCTCCCGTCTGTCCTCCCCTTCTCCCAAAGCTCCCAGACCTTCTCCTCTACTCTAGGGCGGCAAGAATGTCCAAACCTTCCAGCGCTCCAGGGATGCAGCCACTATAAAGCACTAGGCTGCCGCCCACTCCCAGGCCCTGAAGGGTAGGAGTCTTTTTTAACTATTTCCTTCCTGAAATGAAAGTGGTGGTGAGGAGACGGTGATCGAGGAGGAGGGTAAAAGTTTAACAGACAAGACTCAGAACTGAGGAAGGCCTTACAGAGAAAACTTGCCTTTCCCAGTAAGTGCAGGCAGATTTGATCTGGAGGGAGCGACTGCAGTCAGGATCCGAGCGTGGTTTCTGCTCTGCGTTCCCTGCCCCTTTGCTGTCTTGTAGGTTCCCTCTTAAGCTTATAGCAAGTAAAAGAGCCAACGTAGACAGCAGTTTACTGGATCAAGGACGTTTTGTTTCTATCTTGTCCCTTGAAGCCAGCACCCCAGGGCTACCTAGTACCGGCTCAGGGCAAAGCAGGAGGCCCTGGAGAGATTGTGGAAGGATCCAGTATGTGGCTCCGAGAAACCTATGATTCCTCAAGAAATCCAAACAGGGAGGATGCAGATGCTGCAGAAGGTGGGTTTCAACATGTCTATACCATAGAGAGTTTATCCTAAATGGGGTCGTGGGAGAGGAGATGAGGGACAAAGGCCATTGCCTGTGACAGTTGAGAAAAAAATCAAGGCCCCTTGGAAAAGGAAACCCTTGTACACTGTCGGTGGGAATGTAAATTGGTGCAGCCACTGTGGAAAACAGTATGGAGGTTCCTCAGAAAATGAAAAAATAGAACTACCATATGACCCGGCAATCCCACTCCTGGGTATATATCTGAAGAACTGAAAACACTAATTCGAAAAGATACATGCACCCCAGTGTTCATAGCAGTGTTACTTACAGTCACCAAGATATGGAAGCAACCCAAGTGTCCATCAATAGATGAATGGATAAAGAGGATGTGGTATATATATATATTATGGAATACTACTCAGCCATAAAAAAGAACAAAAATTTGCCATTTGCAACATGGATGGACTTGGAGGGTATTATGCTTGGTGAAATAAGTCAGACAGAGAAACACAAATACTGTAGGTAATCACTTATATGTAGAATCTAAAAAATTTTAAAAACTACTGCATATAACAAAAAGGAAACACACGGAAATAGAGAACAAACTAGTGCTTACCAGTGGGGAGAGGAAAGAGGGGAGGGACAAGATAGAGGTAGGGGATTAAGTATAAACTACTGTGTATAAAATAAATAAGCTACAAGGATATATTATATAGCACAGGGAATAGAGCCAGTATTTTATAATAACTTGAAATGGAGTATAATCTTTAAAAATTGTGAATCACTATGTTGTACACCTCTAACTTATATAATATTGTAAATTAACTCTACCTTGATAAAATCACAATATGAGACAATATTTAATAACCTGAGTAAATGTTCAATATCAAGAAAAGAATAAAAATAAAACATCCTATGGAAAAATATAATCAAGGGCTCCTTAGAGAAGGCCTTGCCCAGGAGTCCGTCAATGCATTGTTGGTATGAGGCACATTGTGGAAATGTGAGTTTGGAGCACTGGTCACATTATATTACAGACTGTTCTGATTATCAGCTGCAGCTAAAGAAAATCACCCTAAAATGGTAGTGGTTTAAAACAACATACCTTAGTCATCAATCTGCAATTTGGGCAGGACTTGGCTGGAACAGCTCGTCATCTTTGCTGGGCCTGGAGGCTCCACTTCCAAGATAGTTTGCTTTCTTGGTAATGAGTGTTGGGTTTTCTCTATGTGTGTCTCCCTACAAAGTGGTTTATGTTTCCTCACAGCATGGTGGCTGGGTTCCAAGAAGGAGTGTCCCAAGAGACAGGAAATGGTAGCTGCCAGTTTCTTAAAGTCTGGGCCTAGAAACTGATATAGTGTCACTTCTGCAAATTCTATTAGTGAAGCAGTCACATATACTGGATTCAAGGTGAGGGGATACAGACTTCACCTGTCAATGCAAGGCATGTCAGAGGATTTGAGGGGCATTTTGTAATACTATCAAAGAGATCCACAGAATACCACTGTTGAAAGGGACCTTAATAGTCACCTAGTCCAATGGACCTGTGCATTAATCTGTTCTATCTACACCTTCCTCACGTTGAAGAGTCAGCCAGAATAATTAATAGTTTTTATCAGTGCCTTTGTTTACATTTAAAAAAAGGTGCCCCTTTAGGCACAAGGCTTGGCAAGCTGACAATATTTTCAGGGAAGAAAAAGTCCTACACCAGGGTTCAAACCTTGGCATGTGAAACATGTGCTGGTTTTTAGCCCCCATTCACCCTATGACCAGACACACTTGGACAGTACAACCTGCACAACTGAACATGGCAGTCTATTCAGTCTTTGGCAGAGCACATCTATCAGCCTCTACCTCCTGGGACAGCTCATCCCACTGTGGTGCAGGTCTAATTATTCAAAGTCTTTTCTTCATACTCATTAGGATGGCTATTATCAAAAAGCAGAAAACAAGTGTTGGTAAGGATGTGGAGAAATTGGAACCCATGTGTGTCACCGGTGGGAATGTAAAATAGTGCGGCAGCTGTGGAAAACAGGTTGGCAGTTCCTCAGAAAATTAAACAGACAATTAATGTGTGATCCAGCAATTCCATTTTTTTTTTTTTTTTTTTTTTTTGGTATGCGGGCCTCCCCCTGCTGTGGCCTCTCCCGTTGC
>NC_041220.1:29494486-29508468 GCF_002837175.3 Physeter macrocephalus | reverse complement strand
GCGCAGGCCCAGCGGCCCCGGCTCACGGGCCCAGCCGCTCCGCGGCATGTGGGATCCTCCCAGACCGGGGCGCGAACCCGGTTCCCCTGCATCGGCAGGCGGACGCGCAACCACTGCGCCACCAGGGAAGCCCCCAGCAATTCCATTTTTGAGTATATACCCAAAATAACTGAATGCAGGGACTTGAACAGATATTCATATACTCATATTCATAGCAGCGTTATTTACAATAGCCAAAAGATGGAAACAACCCACATGTCCATCTATGGATGAATGGACAAATAAAATGTGGTATATATATGTAACCTGAAATATTATTCAGCCTTATAAAGGAAAAAAAATATTCAGATACACGCTACAACATAGGTGAAACTTGAAGACATTATGCTAAGTAAAGTAAGCCAGATCCAAAAGGAGAGCTATTGTATGAGTCCACTTATATGAGGTAGTTAGAATAATAGTCAATATCTTAGAGACAGAAAGTAGGATGATGGTTACCAGGGACTTGAGGGAGAGAGGAATGAGGGTTTATTGTTTAATGGGTTTCAGAATTTCAGTTGGGGGTGATGAGAAAGTTCTGGAGGTAGATGGTAGGGATGGTTGTACAGCAGTGTAAATGCACTTACTGTCACAACCATACACTGAAAAAAATTATAAGTTTATGTTAAGTATATTTTACCACAATAAAAGATATTCTTCCTGACATTAAGCTGAAATCTGCCTCCTTATAATATTACCTTTTGATCGGCCCTATAAGTTCATAAAAACAGTTTTCTGTCTCTTCTGAGAAAGATCTTCAGATATAAACAAATATGTTTATATGTATCACCAGCACAGATCTGCCTTTGTAAGACATTGGGGTTGCCTCATTCTAGGTGAGAACAACGTGAACTTTAGTTGTTGAAGATTTATTTTCTCATCTTCTCTGCTTTACTTTCGGGAAAATGACTCCAGTGGATTTCAACCAGTGGTCATTCAAATTAACTACCTCCAGTAACCCCTCTCCCTATAGCCAAGACTTTAATTATTTGCCTCACTATTGTATTCCCTGCTTTGTACTTTTAATGAACATATAATTCACATATTTGACTAAGTTTCTCAACTCAGCTTCCAAAGGTTATTTCTTTTCCCTGAAAGGTGGGTTGGAAGCAATCTGCAGGTCTTCTGGGTTTCAGGGAGACTTTCTCAATCACACTTGACTTCTAGTTCACCCAGCTCATTAAGTGGAGCATTACTGTAATGGTATTTACAATGGTTTTTCTATGCATCACATTAGCATTATTGATTTCCTGAACAATAATTGCAGAAGATTAAGAAGTACTCAAGATACCACTTAAAAGCCAACTTTTCATGTGTCCTTGGGGGTAAATGTTCATATGAATTTAAGTTTCTTGATTCAAATGTGCAGATCCATTTCACAATCGCTAATTCCTTAGCTCCTCATATCTGAATTGCATAAAGGATCTGAATCACACAGTATTTGCTAGGAATGTTGTGTTCACTTTAAGGCTCCCTGGGGGCAATAAAACATGCCGGGTTCAGGGAAGAACCACAGAGATAAAGAAAGACTGGACTGCCGGTTGTGAGAAGAAAGATGGAGAGATTGGGGCAGTGTACACCAAATCCTGAACCTGTCACTGCAGCACTGGGCAGTATCATGGCTGAGACTCACTATTGGCAGAGAACATCACTGACCTGGAGGAGAAAAAGCAAGCCTTGTGATTTGAAGGTCCATTTTTAATTAAAATTCACCACAGGCAGTTTGTTTCCAAAAGGAAGTATTCCAAAATGCTAGGTTGTAGAGGGGTGGCTGAAGATTCTAAAAGTTTTCTCACTGCAACAATGTTGCACCTGGTGGTCAAGACTGCAGGGTATCTCATCAAAATATACCGAAGGCATAATTATGTAGCCCAGTGTTTTGTAAACTGCTGGCAGCCTCATAGGAGGGCTGAAAAATCAGTCAATCTTAGCATCACTAATGACTGGATGAGCAGATATTAGGTGTCCTCTGATGACATATTCCATCTGGCCCAAAATGTTGAACTTGAATCAAGACTTTAGCTATTCTTGTTTCCAGGAAAGATAGGAGATAAACACACAAGTTAAACAAATACCATGAAGAAGCAAATAGATAAATCCAGAAAGTACGACATTTTACTCTTCAGTGAATTAATCAATAAAAATTTAATTAATTAAATTTAATTAATCAATCAATATTTTTCTAGATGATAAGAGACTTAAAGGAGCACAGCAACCAGTTACACCACCCTGGATTGGATCCTGGCTTGGAGAAACCAATTATAAAGGACATTTTTTTTGAGAACTGGGAAAATTTAGATTTGGACTAGGTATTAGATGTTATTAAGAAATTACTAATTTAATTAAATGTCATTATTTGGGGCATATAGAAGAACGGTCTTATCTTTTTGAGATTCTTTTAGGGTAGATATAATTTACTTTTAACTACCAAAGCAGAAACAAAAATGACAGGAGTTAAAAAAAAAGAAGAAGAGTAAAATAGTACCTGAAGTCTTGGCACATAAACAGGAGCTCAGTAAATGATAGATCTTTTCACTTTCATTTCTTCCTTCCTTGTTCGTCTGTGAGGTGACTGGTAGGGCAGAATAAGCAGCATCAGGTGACAACCTGGCTGAATTCAGGAAGGTGTCATAGCAGTAGGGCTAAGGCCAAGGAGACCAGTGGCATCCAAGGAGCTACAAAGTAAAAGCTGGAAGGGGAATCTGATGCCTTGCATTGGCCCAGAGGAGACCAACCATCCATAGCAGAGTTTAATGTCGATGCTGCAGCAGGGTTCTTTAACAAGATGGAAGGGGCCTGGGACTTCCCTGGCAGTCCAGTGGTTAAGACTCTGTGCTGCCACTGTAGGGGGTGCGGGTTCAATCCCTGGCTGGGGAACTGAGATCCTACACGCTGTGCGGTGAGGCAAAAAAAAAAAAAAAAAAAAGGAAGGGGCCTGAGGGTTCCAGAGTTTGTTAGTGAGGACAGGGCAAAATGGGTACTATCATGAGGTCATTATGACTCTGACTCTTGAATGTTCCTTAGGCTGATGTGGGCTTGGGAACTGTGGGTTGCGCTTGCAATCAAAGAAGACAAACAAACAAAAAGGCTGATCTTGAATGAAGGAGGCAGCGAAAAGAGGTGCATGGGCTGCTCCCCCCAGGCCTGCAAGCCCTGTACTTGCCCAGCTTTGAGACCGAAGACAGAGCCTGGAGTCAGCGACAGAGACATCAATAGTTTAATAGATGGGAATCTTACATGTCTGAGCAAAAGGGCCCTGGAGTGATACCCCACCGTGGACAGCAGACAGCAGGCAGGACACGGCAGCAATCTTCACTCCTGGGAGGAATAGGGAGACTACTACTTATAGGGGGACTTGACTCATTGGTTACCAGGTAAATCAGCAGAGGGGCATGGCCCTCTTAGACCCTCAGGCTAAGTACCTTCATGGGCAGAGGTCTTCCTTTTTATAAACTTTTTAAAATTTTTTAAATATTTATTTATTTGGCTGCGTTGCGTCTTAGTTGAGGCACATGGGATCTTCATTGCAGGATTCGGGATCCTTCCTTGCAGCACGAGGGCTCCTTATTGCGTGGCGAGGGCTTCTCTCTAGTTGTGGTGAGGGCTGTAGAATGCAGGCTCAGTAGTTGTGGCACACGGGCTTAGTTGCCCTGAGGCATGTGGGATCCTAGTTCCCCAACTAGGGATTGAACCTGCGTCTCCTGCATTGGAAGGCAGAGTCTTAACCACTGGACCACCAGGGAAGTACATTGGTAAACAATTGTAGGGGAGCCATTGTGATCTAAAGACTAGAACAGTCACTAGCTCAGGCTGGGGGCAAGTATGTTGGTATTTACTGATTAGGCTCTATGATTAAGAGGGAAGTTCAGCTATGTGAGTAGAGTGTAAATGAAACAGGGATGGGTCGAGCAGGGGTTGTACAGAGAGCAAGAGAACAGCCATCTTGAATGGCCTGGCCATACAAGGTGACAGCAGGTCTCATGTGTAGTAACTTCAGATCAGGAGAGGGAAAGGCAATTAGCTTATAATTTTTGTTTAGATATGTCAGGGAAACATGATAGACCTTGACATTGGCAGAAAAGATTGGTAGGTGTCCTGTCTAGTGCACTCTTCTGTGTTATCTATGCCTTTCCTCATCCTTGAGCTATTTTATGACTCTTTTAATTGTAGAAAACTGACAGAAATGCAAGTGATTCTTGTCCGTGAAATGAAAATTAACTTTTATTTTTTATTTATTTATTTATTTTTTTGTGTGGTATGCGGGCCTCCCTCCGTGGCAGCCTCTCCCGTTGCGGAGCACAGGCTCCGGACGCGCAGGCTCAGCGGCTATGGCTCACGGGCCCAGCCGCTCCGCTGCATGTGGGATCCTCCCAGACCGGGGGGCGCGAACCCGGTTCCCCTGCATCGGCAGGCGGACGCGCAAACACTGCGCCACCAGGGAAGCCCGAAAATTAACTTTTAATGGTAGAGATGTAAGTGATTCTTGTCTTGTGGATGTTGATGTTGTCAGCTGGGCTGCCACAATAAAATACCCACAAACTGGGTGGCTAAAACAACAGAAATTTATTTTGTCACAGTTTTGGAGACCTGGAAGTCTGAAATCAGGGGACCATTATGTTCAAGATGTGGTGAGAGCCCTCTTCCTGGCTTACAGATTACTGCCTTCTTGCTGTGCCCTCACATGGCAGAGGGAAGAAAAGTGAGATAGATAGATAGATAGATAGATAGAGTACTCTGGTATCTCTTCTTTTTAAAAAAAAAAAAATTATTTATTTATTTATTTTTAGCAGCGTTGGGTCTTCGTTGCTGCGTGAGGGCTTTCTCTAGCTGCAGAGAGCGGGGGCTACTCTTTGTTGCGATGCACGGGCGTCTCATTGTGGTGGCTTCTCTTGTTGCAGAGCATGGGCTCTAGGAACATGGGCTTCAGTAGTTGTGGCACACGGGCTCAGCAGTTGTGGCTCGCGGGCTCAGCCGCTCCGCGCCATGTGAGATCTTCCTGGACCACGGCTTGAACCTGTGTCCTCTGCATTGGCAGGTGGATTCCCTACCACTGCGCCACCAGGGAAGCCCTGGTGTCTCTTCTTATGAGGGCATTAATTCCATCCTCAGGGCCCCACCCTCATGACCTCATCTAATCTGAATTACCTCCCAAAGCGCCATCTGCAAATATCATTACATAGGAGGTTAAGGCTATAACATATGAATATGGGGGGGACACAGACATTCAGCCCATATCATTCCACCCCAAGATTCATGTTCTTCTCACATGCAAAATACATTCCTTCCATTCCAACAGCCCCCAAAGTCTTAACTCATTCCAGCATCAATTCTAAAGTCTAAGGTCCAAAGTTTCACTTAAATGTTATCTAAATCAGATATGGGTGAGACTTAAGGTATGAATTGCCCTGAGACAAAATTCCTCTCCTGCTGTGAATGTGCGAAACCAGACAAGTTATGTATTTCCAAAATACAATGGGGAGATAGGCATAGGATAGACAGTTTACTCATATGTAAGGGGAAGTTGTAAGATCATATTAACTATAGGCTTTTTTAAATGTTTTATGATTCTATGATTATCTTATGATTTTAGGATCAAAATGGATATTTAGGATATAAAATGGGCTTTATATTTAGGAAATAAGATGTCTTTATTTATCATTGATCAGGATATGTGAAAGAAAAGATCTGGAAGATTAATTTGGCAGAAGTGTTTCACATATCTGAATAGTAACTAGTGGCAAGAAGACAGGTTAGGTTGGTGTATTGTTTTAGTATGAAGCATGCGGTAGAGAATAAAGTGGTGATGAACACTGCTTTGGTGGTTTGGGGATAATGTTTAAGGCACAAATCCTAGGGACATTTAAACTGAAGAAGACTGATGTAGCAGCTAGCTTATGCTGTATAACAAATCACCCCAAAACAACACGTTGGCTTAAAACAACAATTTTTTACTAGCTCATGATTTTGTAGGTCAGCAATTTGGGCTAGGCTCATCTGGGTGGGTTTTTTGCTGGTCTTAGCCAGGCTCATTCATGCAGTAGAGTGTCCTCACGTATCTGCAGCCACCCAGCATTCTATGGCCTTGCTAACATATTTGGCTCTTGGCTAGAGTAAGGGGTTAGTTATCAGTGTCATGTGTCTTTCATCATCCAGCATGTTATCCTGGCTCATTCGCCTGGTGGTATCAGTGTTTCAAGTGCAGCAAGAAAGGGCAAGCCCCAATGATCATGTACTTTTCAAGTACTGGCATCATGTTTGCTATTATCCTGTTGGCCAAAGCAAGTAACATGGTCAAGCCCAGACTCAGTATTGGTGGAGACTAGCCAAGGGCATGAAAAGAGAGAGAGACAATTATTGCAATCATTTGTGCAAACAATCTAATGCAACCCAGAATTTCTTTTTGTGGGGGGGTGGGGGGTGTGAGGAACAGATTGGATCTATGGGATGAAGTTAGAAGAGACTAAAAAATGACTCTAAAATTTCCTAGAGTGAGCTCAGAACGGTTCATCAATATTTATTTAGTAAAAACTGTGTATCAGGTTCTGTGCTAGGAATAGAGATTTGAAAAAGCAACAACAAATAAGACATGACCCTATCCTAAAGAAGCCTCGGGTCTAATGGGGAAAAGATAATCAACAGCTTAAAAACAACACAGTAAGTGTTAGGATAGACCTATTTGCTAGATAAGGGGCTGGGAAACATTTTCTGTAAAGGGATATCTAGTAAGTATTTTTGGTTCTGTAGACCCTACAGCCTCTATCACAACCAGTGAACTCTGCTGTGATCACACAAAAGGAGCCCTAGACAATATGTAAGCAAAGTGACCAGGTGAGAAAGATGGACAGTGAATCCATTAGGGTGCCTAGAAAGGGAAGCCAGGTTTGGGGGGGCAAGAGGGGTTTATGTGGGAAGAAGAAGAATTCAGTTTTTAAATAGCTTGAATCTAAGGGCATATGAGGGCTTCAGGCTTGAAATTAAAGCATGTAGAGATCAGTAACTGAAGCCAAGAGTTGGATGCATTTCATTTGGAGACAGAATGTGAAAAAGAAAAGGGCAAAGAAACGAGGATGAGCTTTGTACAAAGCATTCAGTTAGAAGCTTGTCAAACAGAGAGAATCATCTGAGAAAGAACCAGAGAAGAAGGGCAGTGTCTGTGACACAAAGAAAGAAGAGAGTTTCAGGAATGAATGAATGGTCAAGAGAGGTCAAAGGGAATGAAGAGTGGGAATGGGTCACGGAGATCAGCAATAAGGGGAATATTGTTCTAAGGCTGTCAAGCTGAGCCTTTAGGCAAACTTTTCTGCTTTACACACATTCAAAATACCTTAGTAATTAGAAACAGTGCAAAAAGACATGCAGAAACATTGCTAAGTAGTGAGTATAAATCTTTTCGCTAAGTTTACTTTCATAATAGGTGGAAGAAAAATCAACACCATCTATAATTAGCATGTGCTACATTAGCCTTTTTTTCAAGACTTCTTGGTAACTTTTGGAAAAGGAAAATTATTTTCTTGGGAAATAATTCTATTTCTGTTTTTATATGGAGGTGAACAATGACAAGGAAGCTTGCATGTCAGGTAAAGCCTTTTATTGATGCTAATTTCGAATTTACATTTTTAAAAGGTGAATATGTTTTCCATGGCTTTATCTGAATGCTAAGTTAAAACAACCTACATGTCCATCAACAGATGAATGGATAAAGATGTGTTACATCTATACAATGGAATATTAATCAGCCATTAAAAAAGAATGAAATAATGCCATTTGCAGTAACATGGATGGACCTAGAGATTATCATACTCAGTGAAGTAAATCAGACAAAAACATATCATATGATATCACTTATATGTGGAATCTAAAAAAAGGATACAAATGAACTTATTGACAAAACAGAAACAGAGTCATGGACTAAGAAAACAAATTTATGGTTACCAAAAGGGAAAGGTGGGGGGAGGCATAAATTAGGAGTTTGGGCTGAACATGTACACACTACTATATGTGAAATAGATAATCAACAAGGACCTCCTGAATAACACAGGGAACTCTACTCAATATCCTGTGACAACCTAAATGGGAAAAGAATTT
The DNA here is from genome assembly GCF_002837175.3 of Physeter macrocephalus. Classification (NCBI taxonomy): domain Eukaryota; kingdom Metazoa; phylum Chordata; class Mammalia; order Artiodactyla; family Physeteridae; genus Physeter; species Physeter macrocephalus. The sequence continues at coordinate 29,500,344 of NC_041220.1, read as the reverse complement.
GAAAAAGAAGAGATATATGTATATGTACAACTGAATCACTTTGCTATACACCTGACACTAACACAACACCGATGCAGGGGACGCGGGTCCGTGCCCCGGTCCGGGAGGACCCCACATGCCGTGGAGTGGCTGGGCCCGTGAGCCATGGCCGCTGAGCCTGTGCGTCCGGAGCAAAAAAAAAAAAAAAAGAAAGAAACAATAACTGAGAGAGGGAGAAGGCCAGCAGGCAGAGGCGGGACAGCCAACGAAGGTGGGAAGGCTGGGGCCCCAGCGGTGATGAGAAAGGGCCCTGGGAGAGCCACAGGGATGCCCTGATGGAAAGAGGATGCAAAGTCCGGACCTGCATGGGCTTCAGGGAGCCAGAGGGGCGCGCGTGCGCGGTTGAGCAGGGAAGCGGCACGCCCTCGACCCCTCCCCACGCACCGTCTCCTCGGGTTTCCCTCCATTTCCCGAATCTCCTTTCCATTGCCGGCTCCTCCCGCCTTCTTCTGTGAGGGCTCCCATGGAGGTTCTGCCACCACGCCTGCCTGCCCTCGTGCCAGACTGCAGATTTCATGGGTTCTGAAGTCTGCCACCCACCGTCAGCCCAGAGGAACCCGCCAGGTCAGGACCAGAGCTCAGGTGTGAATCCTTCCCCGTGCTGCCTGCTCCACATCTCCAAAGTGCTACCTCAAGTTCAGGGCCCGGGTGGGTAACAGGGTGACCCATATGTCTGTAGGCTGTAAACCAGAGCTGTAAGACAGGCCATGGTCTTTGAGAACCTCACTTATATGCCAAGGGCTGAAAGAAGGTTTACAACCCTCAGAAAAGGAGGTGGGAGAACTGGACACCCTGCCTTCCCCGACGTGTGTTTGGTGCCTTGGTTGGCGCTCCGCGGCATGTGGGATCTTCCCGGACCGGGGCACGAACCCCTGCATGGGCAGGTGGATTCTCAACCACTGCGCCACCAGGGAAGCCCCCTTGGTTGGATTTTGATTCTCAGTGTAACGTGCAGCTGGGGCTTGTTCCCAGCCACCACGCCCCATCCAGGTTAATAGTTGCAGTCTCTAGTTATGATTAGAAAGGCACCTGAGATAGGACCTTTATTTGTTGAAATTGATGCCGAATCTGGCCTCTATACCCCGACATGGAAATAAATCTCCGAGACAGAGTTTTGGGTGAAGTAGAAAAGGATAGCTTTATTGCTTTGCCAGGCAAAGGGGGCCACACCAGGCTAGTGCCCTCAAATCTGTGTGTCCCTACCTGGAGGGGGTAGTGAGGAGTTTTATAGTAATGGTTCAAAAAGGAAGCTATGATCGGCTCATGGACGTTCTTCTGATTGGTTGGTGGGGAGGTAAGTGGGAGTCGGTATCATCAACCTTCTGGTTCCAACTGGTCTGGGGGCTACGTGCCTGTGGTCAGCATACCGTTACTTCTCGTACCTGGTAGGGGTTTCAGTATCTGCAAAACAGCTCAAAGATATTATGTGTATCCCTTGAGGGGGAAGCAGGGCCTTGCCCCAAGGCTGCACTATTGTTTCTTGACTGTTCCTCCCTTGTCTCTGCATCTCCTCCCTTCCCTGATTAGCAACTGTTTGAACATGCACATTGGAACGCAGGGAAGGTCATGGAGGCTGAATGAAGCCTATTTCCTGTAATCAAGAAATGGGGGGGTGGGATTCCCTGGTGGTCCAGTGGTTAGGACTCAGTGCTTTCACTGGGGGACCTGGGTTCAATCCCTGGTCAGGGAACTAAGATCCCACAAGCTGCACAGAGTAGGAAAAAAAAAGAAAGAAAGAAATGGGGGACACAGAAAGACTTTTGTGCCCAGGAGCCCCACGGGGTCCTGCTTGGTTTCAAAATGAGGATAAAGGAGCCATTAGAAGGGACAGTGAGTTGGGTTATGGAGTGTTAATGGCTGGATCAAATAGATGTGGGAGATTTACCAGTGAACGGAATATAGACTCCAGAAATTGCTGTGTACGTGTAAGTGTTTAATATAATCATAGTAGCTCACATTTGCTGAGTGCTTATGTGTCAGCTACTGGAGCCATTTCTCAGGTTATCTTATTTAAGTCGCTGTAAGTTAGGCGCAATGACTATCTTGATCTTACAGCATTACCCAGAGCCGTTACTGGTAAGTGTTGAAGCCAGGCATTCTGACTCCAGAAGTCTCAGTGGTATCAATAAATTATCTGTTACAAATCATTGGTCAGTGGGGAAAAGATTATCTGAGGAATGACTAAACACTGGGGACAGGCTTTACATCTATTTCATTTGTTAAATAAATACTGGATGAATCAATAGTTGAAATGTAAAGAATGAAACCATAAAAAATACTACGAGAAAAAAAACAATAATTGAGACTTCTGGCTTTTCATGTATATTTATTGATGACATTTAAGTAATCTTTAATGCAGAGTGTATTCTGTCACAAAGCTTTCCAATTTTTTTCATCTTAATTTGTCAATCAAGGCTTTAGGACTACTACTTAGAAATAGATGTCCAAAACTGGGTGATGGGTTTTGTGCTGTAAAGAATTTAGAATTCAGATTTCAGAATTCTCTCAATGTGCCATTACCAACAGCTCAGTCATCTCTCATGGATGAGGTCCCCTTTCCAGGCACTCTTGTTATCCCTCAACTGGAAGACTTAGAGGTGGCTTTGCCGAAAGGAGGGTGGATGGATTAGACAGCATCTCAAGGACATTTGTTGACAGCTTTCTGATTTGAATATTTTTGGGCGGACATCTGTATTTGTTTGCTAGGGCTGCAGTAACAAAATACCGCAGACTGGGTGGCTTCAGCAACGGAAATTTATTTCTCACAGTTCAGGAAGCTGCAAGTCTGAGATCAAGGTCTTGGTAGGTTTGGTTTCCTCTGAGGCCTCTCTCTTTGGCTTGCAGATGGCAGCTTTCTTGCTGTGTCTTCACATGGTCTTTCCTTCTGTGAGTATGTGTATGTCTTAGACTTATCTTCCTACAAGGACACTGGTCCTATTGGATTAGGGCCCACCATATGATCTCATTTTGCCTTAATTACTTCTTTAAAGGCCCTATCTCCAAATACAGTTGTTGAGGGTTAGGAGTTCAACATATATGAATTTTAGATGGGACAAAATTCAGCCCATCAATACATCTAATAATGCTTGCACTCTGTGTCTTGGAACGGCAGCATGATTTTGCAGGCATGGAACCCCTGCATTCCAGGCCTTGCTCCCACTTGCTGCTTCATGTACTGCCCTTTGGGTTTGAGTGATTTAAAGAAAAATGTTCACAGTTTGCTTCATGTGCTTCACAAATGTATATATTTCTGTGGAAGTATTTTAAAGTAAATTATAGACATCACAACCTTCACTTCTAAATATTTGATTATCTCAACTATAAGAACCTTTTCCTATTATTGGAAGAATTTATTTGCAATTTTATTAAATGTTTATTTCTTCTCAAACATATGAATTCAATTTTGATATTTTCCTGATGCACTTATTTTTTGCTGTCCCCTTTTAGTCAAGTGTGCAGAGTATCCTCTGGGTTGGTGTTTCATTAACATTTTATCATTGGTAAAGTGTTCTGTGGTTCAGTAGCATTCGGAAATGCTGGTGTTAGGTGAGTCTCAAGGATGTGGGATGTCATTAGTCAACATTTTAGTCATACTATGTTGCTGGTAGTCCCTACAGGGAAAGTTTATTCTTGTTATAGTTTTGTGATTTCTGTCCGTGTGAGATTTTTAAAAAATTATGCCTTGAGGATATTGCATTTTAGACATTGCTTTTTTAAACAGCATTTTAAGCTCTTTTATATTGAGCCCTTGCCTACTTTATTGCTTGGAGATACTCTTTTGTTTTTCATTTCTGGGCTGTGGTAATATTTCCCCAGAACATTAAAAAAATTTTTTTTTGATACCTGGTAGGAACTAACTGAAGAGTCATATAAATGACTCCACCCCATCCACTCTTCCTGTCTTTATTCAGAGCCAGCTCTACATCCTTAGACCCACATATAGTTAACTTCCATCTACACTCCCATCCCAGGACCCTGTGAGTATTTTCACTGTCTTCTACCTTGAACTACGCGAAACTAAAACACCTTATCTCTTGTCTTATCTCTCCATAGCATTGCAAATTGAAATCCTACTAGTCTGTATTTATCATTTGTTACAGGTCAGACCCTAACTTTTTTTCTTTTTTAACATTTATTATTTATTTTAAACCATTTCTTAAAAATTGAAGTATAGTTGATTTACAATGTTGTGTTATTTTCAGGTGTACAGCAAATTGATTCAGTTATACATTATATCTGTATCTCTATATATATTCTTTTTCAGATTCTTTCCCCTTTATAGGTTATTACAAAACATTGAGTAGAGTTCCTTGTGCTATACAGTAGGTCCTTGTTGGTTATCTTTTTTACATATAGTAGTGTGTATATGTTAATCCTAAACTCCTAATGTATCTCTTCCTTCCCTTACTTCCTCTTTCCCCTTTGGTCACCATAAGTTTGTTTTCTATGTCTGTGAGTCTGTTTTGTAAATAAGTTCATTTTTTAATATCCCACATATAAATGACATCATATGATATTTGTCTTTCTCTGTCTGACTTACTTCACTTAATATGATAAACCCTGGGCCCTACTTTTGAGCCTACATGTTCTCTGAATTTCGTCAGACAAATATATTTGACAACTCTCAAGCAAGGCTCTCCATTTCCGCCCTCTCCCGCCGTCTAGCCTTGGCACTTACCACCCACTCCAACCAGAGTGCCCTCCCAGGTCCGTTTCAGAAACACACTCATTCTTCCATTGCAAACTCTGACTCACCTCACCTGTGAGCTCTTTCCACATGTGGCCAGCTGAGTCCACTTATACTACCGCAGGGGTTAGAATGTATCCATTTTCTGTCTTCTAAATTACTTAAATGCTTATTTATTGCCCCCCCCCTTTTTTGGTTTTTCTTATTTAGGCTTTATAATGGAAAAGAATATAACAGATACAGTCCCTGGTCCCCCAAATTTCATTTCATTTCATTTTATTTTATTTATTTATTTATTTTAACATCTTTATTGGATATAACTGCTTTACATTGTTGTGTTCCTTACTGCTGTGTAACAAAGTGAATCATCTATACGTATACATATATCCCCAAATCCCCTCCCTCCCACCCTCCCTATCCCACCCCTCTAGGTGGTCACAAAGCACCAAGCTAATCTCCCTGTGCTATGTGGCTGCTTCCCACTAGCTATCTATTTTACATTTGGTAGTGTATATATGTCACTGCCACTCTCACTTTGTACCAGCTTACCCTTCGCCCTACACGTGTCCTCAAGTGCATTCTCTATGTCTGCGTCTTTATTCCTGTCCTGCCCCTAGGTTCTTCAGAACCATTTTTTTTTTAGCTTCCATATATATGTGTTACCATATGGTATTTGTTTTCCTCTTTCTGACTTATTTCACTCTATATGACAGATTCTAGGTCCATCCATCTCACTACAGATAACTCAATTTCGTTTCTTTTTATGACTGAGTAATATTCAGTTGTATATATGTGCCACATCTTCTTTATCCATTCATCTGTTGATGGACACTTAGGTTGCTTCCATGCTCTGGCTATTGTAGCAATTTACATTCCTACCAACAGTGCAAGAGGGTTCCCTTTACTCCACACCTCTCCAGCATTTATTGTTTGTAGATTTTTTGATGATGGCCATTCTGACCAGTGTGAGGTGATATCTCATTGTAGTTTTTATTTGCGTTTCTCTAACGATTAGTGATGTTGAGCATCCTTTCATGTGTTTGATGGCAATCTGTATATCTTCTTTGGAGAAATGTCTATTTAGGTCTTCTGCCCATTTTTGGATTGGGTTGGGTTTTTTTTTATATTGAGC
>NC_041220.1:29490605-29494442 GCF_002837175.3 Physeter macrocephalus | reverse complement strand
AGTTGCTTCATTTGCAACTATTTTCTCCCATTCTGAGGGTTGTCTTTTGGTCTTGTTTATGGTATCCTTTGCTGTGCAAAAGCTTTTATGTTTCATTAGGTCCCATTTGTTTATTTTGGGTTTTATTTCCATTTGTCTAGGAGGTGGGTCAAAAAGGATCTTGCTGTGATTTATGTCATAGAGTGTTCTGCTTATGTTTTCCTCTAAGAGTTTCATAGTGTCTGAACTTAAATGTAGGTCTTAAATCTGTCTTGAGTTTATTTTTGTGTATGGTGTTTAGGGAGTGTTCTAATTTCATTCTTTTGCATGTAGCTGTTCAGTTTTCCGAGCACCACTTATTGAAGAGGCTGTCTTTTCTCCGTTGTATATTCTCACCTCCTTTATCAAAGATAAGGTGACCATATGAGCATCGGTTTATCTCTGGGCTTTCTATCCTATTCCAATGATCTATATTTCTGTTTTTGTGCCAGTACCATACTGTCTTGATTACTGTAGCTTTGTAGTATAGTCTGAAGTCAGAGAGCCTGATTCCTCCAGCTCCGTTTTTCTTTCTCAAGATTGCTTTGGCTCTTCGGGGTCTTCTTTGTTTGCATACAAATTGTGAAATTTTTTGTTCTAGTTCTCTGAAAAATGCCAGTGGTAGTTTGATAGGGATTGCATTGAATCTGTAGATTGCTTTGGGTAGTATAGTCATTTTCACAATGTTGATCTTTCCAATCGAAGAACATGGTATATCTCTCCCTCTCTTTGTATCATCTTTATTTTCTTTCATCAATGTCTTATAGTTTTCTGCATACAGGTCGTTTATCACCTTAGGTAGGTTTATTCCTAGGTATTTTATTCTTTTTGTTGCAATGGTAAATGGGAGTGTTTCCTTAATTTCTCTTTCATATTTTTCATCATTAGGGTATAGGAATGCAAGAGATTTCTGTGCATTAATTTTCTATCCTGCTACTTTACCGAATTCATTGATTAGCTCTAGTAGTTTTCTGGTAGCATCTTTAGGATTCTCTATGTATATTATCATGCCATCTGCAGACAGTGACAGTTTTACTTCTTGTCCGATTTGGATTCCTTTTATTTCTTTTTCTTCTCTGATTGCTGTGATGAAAACTTCCAAAACTATGTTGAATAATAGTAGTGAGAGTGGGCAAGCTTGTCTTGTTCCTGATCTTAGTGGAAATGGTTTCAGTTTTTCACCATTGAGAATGATGTTGGCTGTGGGTTTGTCATATATGGCCTTATATGTGTTGAGGTAAGTTCCCTCTATGCCTACTTTCTGGAGAGTTTTTATCATAAATTAGTGTTGAATGTTGTCGAAAGCTTTCTCTGCATCTATTGAGATGATCATATGGTTTTTATCATTCAATTTGTTAATATGGTGTATCACATTGATTGATTTGTATATATTGAAGAATCCTTGCATTCCTGGGATAAACCCCACTTGATCATGGTGTATGATCCTTTTAATGTGCTGCTCGATTCTGTTTGCTAGTTTTTTGTTGAGGATTTTTGCATCTGTGTTCATCAGTGATATTGGCCTGTAGTTTTCTTTTTTGTGAAATCTTTGTCTGGTTTTGGTATCAGGGTGATAGTGGCCTTGTAGAATGAGTTTGGGAGTGTTCCTCCCTCTGCTATAGTTTGGAAGATTTTGAGAAGGATAGATGTTAGCTCTTCTCTAAATGTTTGATAGAATTCACCTGTTAAGTCATCTTTCCTGGGCTTTTGTTTGTTGGAAGACTGTTAATCACAGTCTCAATTTCAGTGCTTGTGATTGGTCTGTTTATATTTTCTGTTTCTTCCTGGTTCAGTATCAGAAGGTTGTGCTTTTCGTAAAATTTGTCCAGTTCTTCCAGGTTGTCCATTTTATTGGCAGATAGCTGCTTGTAGTAATCTCTCACGATCCTTTGTATTTCTGCAGTGTCCATTGTTACTTCTCCTTTTTCATTTCTAATTCCATTGATTTGAGTCTTTTCCCTTTTTTTCTTGATGAGTCTGGCTAATGGCTTATCAATTTTGTTTATCTTCTGAAAGAACCAGCTTTTAGTTTTATTGATCTTTGATATTGTTTCTTTCATTTCTTTTTCATTTATTTCTGATCTGATCTTTATGATTTCTTTCCTTCTGCTAACTTTGGAGTTTTTTTGTTCTTCTTTCTCTAATTGCTTTAGGTGTAAGGTTAGTTTGTTTATTTGATATGTTCTTGTTTTTTGAGGTAGGATTGTATTGCACTAAACTTCCCTCTTAAAACTGCTTTTGCTGCATCCCATAGGTTTTGGGTCATTGTGTTTTCATTTTCATTTGTTTCTAGGTATTTTTTTGATTTCCTCTTTGATTTCTTCAGTGATCTCTTGGTTATTAAGTAGTGTATTGTTTAGCCTCCATGTGTTTGTATTTTTTACTGATTTTTTTCCTGTAGTTGATATCTAGTCTCATAGCATTGTGCTCAGAAAAGATACTTGATATGATTTCAATTTTCTTAAATTTACCAAGGCTTGATTTTTGACCCAGGATATGATTTATCCTGGAGAATGTTCCATGAGCACTTGAGAAGAATGTGTATTTTGTTGTTTTTGGATGGAATGTCCTATAAATGTCAATTAAGTCCATCTTGTTTAATGTGTCATTTAAAGCTTGTGTGTCCTTATTTATTTTCATTTTGGTTGATGTGTCCATTGGTGAAAGTGGGGTGTTAAAGTCCCGTACTGTTATTTTGTTACTGTCAATTTCCCCTTTTATGGTTGTTCGCATTTGCCTTATGTATTGAGATGCTCTTATCTTGGGTGCATAAATATTTAGTTGTTATATCTTCTTCTTGGATTGATCCCTTGATCATTATATAGTGTCCTTCTTTGTCTCTTGTAATAATCTTTATTTTAAAGTCTATTTCATGTGATATGAGAATTGCTACTCTAGCTTTCTTTTGCTTTCCATTTGCATGGAATATCTTTTTCCATTCCCTCACTTTCAGTCTGTATGTGTCCCTAGGTCTGAAGTGGGTCTCTTCTGGACAACATATATATGGGACTTGTTTTTGTATCCATTTAGCCAGTCTGTGTCTTTTGGTTGGAGCATTTAATCCATTTACATTTATGGTAATTATTGATATGTATGTTCCTATGACCATTTTCTTAACTGTTTGGTGTTTGTTACTGTAGGTCTTTTCCTTCTCTAGTGTTTCCTGCCTAGAGAAGTTCCTTTAGCATTTGTTGTAAAGCTGGTTTGGTGGTGCTGAATTCTCTTAGCTTTTGCTTGTCTGTAAAGGTTTTAATTTCTCCGTCGAATCTGAATGAGATCCTTGCTGGGTAGAGTAATCTTGGTTGTAGGTTTTTCCCTTTCATCACTTTAAATATGTTCTGCCACTCCCTTCTGGCTTGCAGAGTTTCTGGTGAAAGATCAGCTGTTAACCTTTTGGGGATTCCCTTGTATGTTAGTTGTTGCTTTTCCCTTGCTGCTTTTAATATTATTTTGTGTTTAATTTTTGCTAGTTTGATTAATATGTGTCTTGGTGTGTTTCTCCTTGGATTTATCCCATATGGGACTCTCTGTGCTTTCTGGACTTGATTGAATCTTTCCTTTTCCATATTAGGGAAGTTTTTAACAATAATCTCTTCAAATATTTTCTCAGTCCCTTTGTTTTTCTCTTCTTCTTCTGGGACCCCTATAATTCGAATGTTGGTGCATTTAATGTTGTCCCAGAGGTCTCTGATACTGTCCTCAATTCTTTTCATTCTTTCGTGTTTATTCTGCTCTGTGGTAGTTATTTCCACTATTTTATCTTCCAGGTCACTTACCTGTTCTTCTGCCTCAGTTATTCTGCTATTGATTACTTCTAGA
>NC_041220.1:29460482-29490521 GCF_002837175.3 Physeter macrocephalus | reverse complement strand
TTATTTTCTCCATTGTATTTCCAAGATTTTGGATCACCTTTACTATCATTATTCTGAATTCTTTTTCTGGTAGATTGCCTATTTCCTCCTCATTTGTTTGTTCTGGTGGGTTTTTTACCTTGCTTCTTCATCTGCTGCGTATTTCTCTGTCTTCTCATTTTGCTTAACTTACTATGTTTGTGGTCTCCTTTCTGCAGGCTGTAGGTTCATAGTTCCCATTGTTTTTGGTGTCTCCTCCTAGTGGGTAAGGTTGGTTCAGTGGGTTGTGTAGGCTTCCTGGTGGAGGGGACTGGTGCCTGTGTTCTGATGGATGAGGCTGGATTTTGTCTTTCTGGTGGGCAGGACTGCGTCCGGTGGTGTGTTTTGGGGTGTCTATCAACTTATTATGATTTTAGGCATCTTCTCTGCTAATGGGTGGGGTCGTGTTCCTGTTCTTTTTTTAAAAATAATTTATTTATTTATTTATTTATTTTTGGCTTCACTGGGTCTTTGTTGCTGTGCACGGGCTTTGTCTAGTTGCAGCCAGAGAGGGCTACTCTTCGTTGTGGAGCACCGGCTTCTCACTGCGGTGGCTTCTCTTGTGGAGCACGGGCTCTAGGCACAGGCTTCAGTAGTTGTGGCACGTTTTCTCAGTAGTTGTGGCTCGAGGGCTCTAGAGCGCAGGTCAGTAGTTCTGGCACATGGGCTTAGTTGCTCCACGGCATGTGGGATCTTCCCATACCATGGCTCGAACCCATGTCCCCTGCATTGGCAGGTGGATTCTTAACCACTGCGTCACCAGGGAAGCCCCGTGTTCCTGTCATGCTTATTTTTTGGCATGGGGTGTCTAGCACTGGAAATTGCTGGTCGTTGTTTGGAGCTGGGTGTTAGCTTTGAGATGGAGATCTCTGGGAGAGCTCTCACCAATTGATATTACATGGGGCCAGGAGGTCTCTGGCTGTCCCAATGTCCTGAACTCAGCTCTCCCACCTCAGAGGCTCAAGCCTGACACCTGGTCAGAGCACCAAGACCCTGTCAGCCACACAACTCAGAAGAAAAGGAAAAAAAGAAAGAAAGAAAGAAAGAAAGAAAGAAAAATAAAATAAATTTATTAAAATAAAAAAATATATTATTAAAATAAAAAATTAAGAAAAAGAGAGCAATGAAACCAATAAATAAATCCACCATGATAACAAGTGCTAAAAACTAAACTAAGATAAACATATAAATCAGAAAGTAGTCAGTTGCATACAGTACACCCTAAGTCTACAGTTGCTCCCAAAGTCCACAGCCTCAATTTTGGGATGATACGTTGTCTATTCAGGTATTCCACAGGTGCAGGGTACATCACGTTGATTGTGGAGATTTAATCCACTGCTCCTGAGGCTGCTGGGAGAAATTTCCCTTTCTCTTCTTTGTTCGCACAGCTTCTGGGGTTCAGCTTTGGATTTGGCCCCACCTCTGCATGTAGGTCACCCTCTGGCATCTCTTCTTCGCCCGACAGGAGGGGGTTAAAGTAGCAGCTGATTAGGGGGCTCTGGCTCACTCAGGCTGGGGGGAGGGAGGGGTACGGATTGTAGGGCGAGCCTGTGGCAGCAGAGGCCAGCATGATGTTGCAACAGCCTGAGGTGTACTGTGTGTTCTCACGGGGAAGTTGTCCCTGGATCCCGGGACCCTGGCAGTGGCGGGCTGCACAGGCTCCCGGGAGGGGAGGTGTGGATAGTGACCTGTGCTCGCACACAGGATTCTTGGTGGCTGCAGCAGCAGCCTTAGCATCTCATGCCCATCTCTGGTGTCTGCACTGATAGCCATGGCTTGCACCCATCTCTGGAGCTCGTTCAGGCAGTGCTCTGAATCCCCTCTCCTCGCTCACCCCAAAACAATGGTCTCGACTCTTAGGCAGTTCCAGACTTTTTCCCAGATTCCCTTTTGCCTAGCTGTGGCTCACTAGCCCCCTTCAGTCTGTGTTCACGCAGCCAACCGCAGTCCTCTCCCTGGGTTCTGACCTCTGAAGCCCGAGCCCCATTTCCCAGACCCACCCGCCCCGGCGGGTGAGCAGACAAGCGTCTCAGGCTGGTGAGTGCTGGTTGGCACTGATCCTTTCTGCGGGAGTCTCTCTGCTTTGCCCTCTGCACCCCTGTTGCTGCGCTCTCCTCCATGGCTCCAAAGCTTCCCCTCCATCCCATGCCCCCATCTCCACCAGTGAAGGGGCTTCCTAGTGTGTGGAAACCTTTCCTCCTTCACAGCTCCCTCCCACTGGTGCAGGTCCTGTCCCTATTCTTTTGTCTCTGTTTTTTCTTTTTTCTTTTAACCTACCCAGGTACGTGTGGATTTTCTTGCCTTTCGGGAAGTCTGAGGTCTTCTGCCAGCATTCCGTAGGTGTTTTGTAGGAATTGTTCCACATGTAGATGTATTTTTGATGTATTTGTGGAGAGGAAGGTGATCTCCACGTCTTAGTCCTCCACCATCTTGAAGGTCCTCCCACACACACATTTTAAAAGCTAAAAGGATGACCATGCGTAGCAATCATGCTGCCTTCCTTAGGATGGAATATTTCCAGGGTAGGGCTTGGAATTTTTTTTTGAGGGGGGTAATAGTTTGCATTGAATTCACTTAATTTTTCAAATTGCATTTATAGCCAACATTTTTAAAGCCTCATAGCATTCCTATAAGAAAAGTAGGGCAGGTATAGGCAAATCTTATTTTCTTACCAGAGTTTCTCTGGAAACTGCATCATAAGATGAATCATTGTGAGGACATCCTATTTCCCCAAAAAAGAAAGTGTTAACTTTTGAGATTGCTTACCTTACTAAAGACTCCCACATATCTTAGAGCTATTCTAAAAACCGCATAGTAGGTTTTCAATAAAAAACCTGACAAAATGCTTTCATATTTATTTCTCACTGAATTGTTCTTAAAAATAACACCCAGTGACTTTCACCTTTACTCTCTTCAACATCCTCAATTTATTCAAAGTTATAAGTGTGGTTGCTTGATACCAGATGGTGGAGGCATCCATCCTTGAGAGACACTGGACCTCCTAACACTTCATTGACAGCTATCAGATATTGAGACTCCTCACACTTTATTGATATCTGTAAATACTGTTACCAGGCTATAAGACCAGAAATAAAAAATAGAGCATTATCACAGCAGTACTACAACTGGAATAAGATAGTATCTTGAGGACTTCCCTGGCGGTCTAGTGGTTAAGAATTCTCTGTTTTAATTAATATGGTTTTATAGTTTGTTTTAATAGTTGCTAGGGAAAAGTCTCTCATAATTATTCTTTTTCAATGTTAAGCTCTTTTTCTGGTCACATTTCCTTTAAAAATAAACTTTAAAATCGATTTTTAAAGTGTCATTGAAAATAGTTTGGATTTTTGTCAGAATCATACTGAATTTGTAGCTATCGATTTGGCCAAAATGGATACATTTACCAATAAAATATTCCTATGTGTAAAAGAATAAATTATTTTGATATTGCTTCAGATTTTTCAAAAAGTTTTTCAGAAATATTTAATAATTTTCTTATGCCTTTTGGTTTGGTTATTCTTAAAAATAAGAATAAATGTAAGAATATTTTTTAAATTTCATTTAATGGTATTATTGATTTATGGCAATGTAATTATTTTGGTATATCTATCATATTTTGATCCTTCAGGAAACTCTCTCATTAGTTCTAATAATTTTTAATTGATTATCTTGAACTATAACTATTCAAAGCATTGTCTATTTTCTTTCTAATATTTCTGCTTCATTTCCTTTCTTGTCTTATTGCATTATCTAGGAACTTCAAAATAAGTTTGAATAGTGAAGATTTGTCTTTTTCTTAATTCTTATCTTTTACCCTTAAGAACATCATTTGCTTTCTGTTTCAGATACATTCTCTTTATCAAATTAATAGTTTCCAAATAGTTTCCTTCTATTCTTAGCTTATTAAGAGTTACAAAAGAATCAGGAATGGATATAGAGTATGTGTGTGCATGTGTGTGTGTGTGTCCATCTATCAAATGGTTCTTTAATATGTTAAAGTACTGAATTCTGTGAATTAATTTTCTAATGATAAACCAGTTCTTATATAAGCCATATTTAATTATGCTGCTTTGTTCTTTTACTCTATGCTAGATTTGATTAGCTAATATTTTAGTAAGAATTTAAAAATTTATATTCACAAGTGAAATTGGTTTATGGTTTAAGGTAAGAGCTGTAATCTCAGATGCCTAGAGGAGCCAAATTTGTCTAAAAAAATTGAGTAGATGAGGCTCACAAAGAGAAGTGGAGACTGCGGTAATAGGAGAATGGATGTTGGGTCTCATAACATGTATTCAGCATTAAAAAATGCTATCTAAACATAATCATTGGCAAGACAGGTATGGCCCATAGAACTCAGCTAGTAGCATTTAGTATTTGTGTATGTGTTTGTGCTAGCCTTACAGAATGAGTTAGGAGGCTTTTAAAAAAATGTATAGAAACAATTTAAATTAAATAGAGTTTATTGGTTTTATTGAGACAAATTCACCCATAAAATGGTCTGGACCCAGGGCCCTTTATTTAATTTGTCCTAAAGTTATTATCTAATTTGGGTTTACAACTTCTTCTGGAACTCTGTATATTTATGTTTTCTAGGAACATAGTGTTTCATATAGAATTTTAAAATTTCTGTGTAAGCAGACATGCTTTCTTTTAGACTAAGTTAGCTGGGAGCAGCTGTGCAAGCTGAGACCCCAGGCTTGCCGGTGCAAGAAATGTTTGGGTGCAGAAGTTGCCCCCTTTCCTGGGTGTGTGTGTGTGTGTGTGTTGATTGTGGGTGTCTGGAGTTACCTCAGCCTTGGCTGTGCTTCTGTTTCTTGCCCTATGCTAATAGCCCTGCTCAGTTAGATCTTCTGGAAGCAAATATCCAGCCAGAAGATTTCCATAGACAGGGAGATTCAGGGGCAGAGTTGGCTTAGGTATTCTATGGGTATTTCTTTAATTGCTTACCTGGATAATCTCCTCATCATCCACCCTGCCCCTCACATTTGTGGATTCAGAACTTACAATTTCTCTGTGACGAGGCTTGAGAGATGAATGTCTCTTTCATGGTTGTCTTTCCTACACCTATTTTGTGTTTCAGTTTTCTCTGGTTTGGATTTCCATCAGTCTGATCTCATCTGCTTTTTATTTCCTCAAAGTTTCTGGTCTACTGATTATATATTTTTTTGTTTCCAGCGCTGTTAGGGGTTTATTCTTTAAAAAAAATCTTTTTATATTTTCAAATGGGTTTTGGGAAGGAATGAAAAGTAAACATATGTGTTTCTTCTGTCACCTTGAACTTATTTTAATCACCTTGAACTGAAAGCTTTGTGAGCTCTGTATAATTACTTATTAGACTCTTATTCAGTCTCCTTTCTAACAAACATACACCTTTTTTCTCTAACTGTTGGGAAGTTAATGTTAGATAGAGTTTTTTTATGGTTTAACATTGTGGTATGAATGAAGTATTGACTAGAAATATTTCTTTTAATAACTTCTAAACCTTTAGATTCCTTATTATGTTTGAACCATAAACTTATGTTTGAACCATGAACTTATTAAACCAAGTTTTGTGGTTTAAACGTTTTAAAAAAAAATTATAAATGCTGTGGTCTTTGCAGTAGTCCATTCAGTAAGGCCAGTATGGAATTCAATTACTAAATCAGCTGAGAAAGGATTGATATATAACCCATTGGAAACAGGGACTGTACAGGTGGATTCACTGTCTTCTGCTCAGATACACAAAGGGGACATAAGTGGTGTCATGAAAGGCTGTGGAGTTGGTGTTTGAAGTCATATAATTGGGTTTTGCCTCTAGCATTCTGAATTTTGGGACCTCGAGCAAGTCCCTTAAATTTCTGAACCTCAGTTTCCCCATCTGCAAAATGGTAACGATTATATCTGCTCACCCTTATCTCGAAGGTTTTGAGAAAATGAAGGTGAAGCTCCTTTAAGAAACCAAAGTTAAGTAAATGTGAGTCAGTTATTAAGTGTTCTTATACCTTACCAATGACTATCTTCAAAGATGTTTTTAAAATCAATAGAATTCTTGACTTCCTTCGAGGTGAGGACAACTTGAATTCAAACATTTATTATTTTTTATTATGAAAATGAGACCTTTTGTCTGGGAAAATGACAAATGCAGAATAATAAGTTCTTTGTTTAATAAAGTAGAACAATTCATTAGATCTGATGAAAAATAGAGGTTTCATTTCTAACAGAGGTTTCATCAGTGTTTCAAAATTATGTTTCCCAAAAGGAACGAATTTGGAGATGTTTTCATAGAAACATCGGGATAGTAGGTTAGAAGTGTTTAGAATGTGCCTTGTCTAAGTGTACTTAATTTATTTTGGCGGGCTAAGCCTTTTCTCTAGAATAGATATTTAGGACTCACCTTTCCTTGGTTAGTTTCTCCCAATAACTAGTGTCATCTGAAGAGACTCATTCTTTTAATCAGAATGCCCAGTCTGGCAGCCCGTGTGAGTCAGTCTTCAATTTGAGAATTCTGCCAGGCAGAGAATTGTTAAAGAAAAATAAATTGAAGTCAGGCCATGAAAACTCAAGATTCATTTGTACCCAGCTAATTCACCAGGGAAAATAACCTTGGGGTATATTTATTGTAGAAGAAAATTAAGCATTCTAATGGATCGGGTTCAAGCCTTTGGAAAAAGAGAGGGGTTCATTAACAAAAAGTCCCTCTCTCCTATCCAACCTTCCTGTGACCTGAAGTTATGGAAACAAAATGCTCCAAAGAACAAATACTGTTGAAGGTTTGTTTGTGGTGGTTGAAGGAGAATGGCATGCCACAGAAATGGAACTGAATAACAGATGCCTTATGGAAAGTCCAAGACTGTCCTCTTCATGGAAGACAGTTTTTCCATGGACTGGGGTGGGGGGTTGGTTTCAGGATGATTCAGGCGCATTACATTTATTGTGCACTTTATTTCTATTATTATTATATTGTAATACAGAATGAAATAATTATACAACTCACCATAATGCAGAATCAGTGGGAGCCCCGAGCTTGTTTTCCTGCAACTAGATGGTCCCATCTGGGGGCGATGGGGAGACGGTGACCCCCGAGGTGTGTTGCTTATGTCCAGTCTACTCCATAATCTCGTTTTGGTGGCTGTCACTGTGGAAAACCCTGCTTCACGAAGATAGGATGTTGGAAATGGAAGCAGGCTTTTCAATGCTTTTGTGGCAATCTCAGGATATTCCTCCTCGGCTTTAATCCAGAATGTATGGAGATTTGAAGCTGTCTCAGACCTACTTTTAAGGCCACCGTCATTTGCGATCTCAAGCAGTTGATCCTCTTCTAGCACGGACAAATTTGATTCACCTGGCTTAAATATACTGACACAAAATAACCAATTCAGTTTTCCTGATGTGTAATCATTCAAAGACTTGAATAGTTCTGCAGCTGTGCTTTTGGTTGACAACAAAAGTGCACATAACACATCCTTATGCACATCCTCCTGAAAAATATATCGCACAAAAACAAGCATTGTTGCCTTGTTGTCAACATTGGTAGACTCGTCAACCTGGATTGCGTACCACAGTGACTCATTAATCCTCTAACAATTGTGCCTCAATATCCCCTGCTATTTCATCAATTCATCTAGTTATGGTGCTAGCCGAAAGAGGAACACCCGCCACCTTTTGAACTGCAGCCTCTCCTAAAAGTTCACGACAAATGTCCTTAGCAGCAGGAAGGATCAACTCTTCACAAATAGTAAAGGGCTTCTTAGCTTTAGCAGTGCGGTTAGCCACTAAGAATGATGCTCAGTTGTTGTTCTTCCCTGAAGTGACAGATTGAGTTCATTGAGCAGGTTGACTGTGTCACACAAATAAACAAGTTTTGCCACCCATTCTGTGTCACTGAAATGTGCTGCCAGTGGTGACTTTTTCTAAAAGAAATCTCTGGAGCGTCTCTTATGACTCAAAAGCTCTGGCCAGTGATCTACCTTTAGAAAGCCATCTCACTCTGTGTATAAGAGAAGACGTGTGTGCTCTGCGTCCATCTCCTCACAGAGCTGCGCAAACAGACATGAGTTAAGGGCATGTACTTTAATGGGGTTGATAATTTTAATTACATCCTGCAAAATGTTGCATGCCGCGGAGCGGCTGGGCCCGTGAGCCATGGCTGCTGAGCCCGCGCTCGTCCGGAGCCTGTGCTCCGCAACGGGAGAGGCCACAACAGTAGAACGCCCACATAACGCACAAAAAAAAAAAAAAAAAAAAAAAAAAAAAAAAAAAAAAAGAATGATGCTCTCAGTACAGAGACATTTGATGAAGTGGTGGCCTTCAATAATTGCTTCTGTTCTTCATGTTCACATTTCTTTTTTCTTTTGAAAAACTCCAAAGGCTTATGTTTTAATGCAGGGTGCTTGGTCTCCATGCAGTGTAGCAGTTTTGAAGGTTTCATGGATTCATTGGATAGCTGGTCACCACATATTATACAAAGTGGGCTTGGAGAATGTGAATCACCTGTTGCAATGAGCCAATAACTTAAGTAGAACTCTTGGTATTTTCTTTTAAATGCAACTTTCATTTTGTTGGCAGTCTTAGAGTCTTCTTCTGTCTCATCATTGGGTCTTTCCCCCTTTTCAAAGAAGCTCTCCAGCGATGTTTATTTTTTACTCATTTTGGCTAGGATTAGCTTGTGGGCTTACCAAAACCGTGACTGAGACAAGTGCACAGTGTGGGAAAGAGGCGCGGATGGAAGTGGTAAATAAAATAATGGGCGGGCCACGCTCAGACTAAAATAAGTGTCGGATTCTGACTTAAAGCCTGTCACCGGATGCAGCTATCCAATTGAAGTACATCAGCTCACTTGCCACTATAAAGCCTGCCACCAGATGCAGCTTCATTGTCCCTTGCCACTCACTGATAGGGTTTTAATATGAGTCTGCAAGCAACTGATTCATTATGGTCTCTGTGCAGTCAAACCTCTCTGCTGATGATCATCTGTATTTGCAGGCACTCCCCAGCGACTCACACAAATAAACAAGTTTTGCCACCCATTCTGTGTCACTGAAATGTGCTGCCAGTGGTGACTTTTTCTAAAAGAAATCTCTGGAGCGTCTCTTATGACTCAAAAGCTCTGGCCAGTGATCTACCTTTAGAAAGCCATCTCACTCTGTGTATAAGAGAAGACGTGTGTGCTCTGCGTCCATCTCCTCACAGAGCTGCGCAAACAGACATGAGTTAAGGGCATGTACTTTAATGGGGTTGATAATTTTAATTACATCCTGCAAAATGTTGTTGAGTTCAGGTGACATTTTTTGGCTAGCCAGCATTTCTCTATGGATGACATAGTGCATAGACACATTCCGATGCGACCTCTTTGACCCGAGTTTTTGATTCAGTAGGTATGTGTGGAGCCCGAGAATTTGCATTTCTAACAAGTTCTCAAGTGATGTTATTTCTGGTCTGGGGTTCTCAGTTTGAGAACCCTTGATATTATGTTTGCAAGTCTATTCCGGTTCAGTATTTCTTCTCAAGTTCATTTGGTAAACTTAGAAAATGGTATATTTCATCTATCTTTGGAATCGCAATTCATTAACTTTTAATCCCAATCTTTTCTAACATACGTATTTAAGATTATAATTGCCACTTTAAGTATCCCTTTATTGGCATTGTGCAAGTTTTATATGTAGTATTTTTGTCAACATTCTAAGTATTCTGTAATTTCCAGTATACTTTGTATTTCTTCAATTAATTATTTAAAAGTATGGTTTTTAGTTTCTCATTGTATTTTTTACAGGCTTTTTGTTATTAATTTTTAACTTTGTTGCATTCCTGTCAGAGAATACTATCTCTGTAATATCAATTCTTTTGTACTAGATGAAACTTCCTTTGTAGTATAGGGCATGGTTAACTGAGATTTCCATGAGATCCTGGAAACATTTAAGGCCTCCAGACATCTTCTCTACTTAGGTCCTTTCTTTCTGTCTGTTCTATGAGATTCTTGACCAGTGGTTCTCAAACTTTAGTGTACATCTGCACCACTTGGATGACTTGTTAAAACACATATTGCTGGGCCCCAGTGCAGAGTTTTGGGTTCAGTAGGTCATGTGTGGTTGAGAATTTTGCATTTGTAAGTTTCCAGGAGAGGCTGAAGCTGCTGTCTTGGGACCATGCTCACAGAACTGTTGGCACAGACCATAATGCCTCCTCTATTTCTCATTACTTTGTTGTTCACTACCCCTGATGTTCAGCTGACAGCTCATTTTTGATCTTTGCTCTACTAACAACTCCACACGTTTGCTGGGACTGTTTCACCCAAGAAACTGAGCTCTGTTCTACAACCTGACTCCAACTTCTGGTTGTTCCGTTCCCTTTTTCCAGACCTTGAGCTGTAGCTCTGCTGATCAATCTCATCATGGGTTAGTAATTTCCAACCCTCATTTCACAATAGAAAGACCTTTCCAAAGATATATGTTCAGATTCTCTCCTAGAGATTCTGGGGTATGGACTGGACATGTGTGAATATTAAATGCTTCATAGTTCATTCTAATGTGTAGCAAGGATCAAGATTCGCTGACCATATTGTTTGGCAGTAAACGCTTGCATTTTTGGCTTTGTTGCCTGCTGTGCCATTACTTTACTTATCAGAGAACGTATTAATATGTGATGTCTCAAGTGTCTCCAAGAGGAAGCCTTAGCCCACTAGAGGAGATGTTGAAGTCAGGAGACAGACTGAGGCTGGATGTAGATGTGGGATTAAGGAATTATGAACATACAAGTTAACATTGAAGCTATGAGAATGGATGAGCTGTCTGTAGGGTAAAGGATGGGAAAGAAGAAAAGAGGGTCAAAAACTAAGGCTTGGGAAATAGAAACATGGAGTGTCGGAGACAGAAGTAATACAATGAAGAAATCATTTGTGTAGGAGAACCAGTGACTTCAGGGAAATGCTCAATTTAATTCATCATTGTCTTTGTAAAATCAACTCTCCGGTTTGTCAATATGACACCATATTCCTATTTGTCCAGGTTGAGTTCAGAGTCCTCTTTTGTTCTTCATTTTTTTTCTGACCCCTCAGGTTCATTCAGTGAGATCTGATACTTCTTTTTGTAATGTTTCTCATTCATTTCTTCCTTCTCATTACTGCTTGTCCAAGTCTTTATATCTGCAAACCTGACTTATACTGAAGGTCTGCTAACTAGTCCTTTAGCTGTTTGAATCCATCTTGCACATAATTGTCAGTCATCTTTCTAAAATGTCATTTTGATTTTTCTGTTTCTTGCGTAAAAGTCTCAGAGGTTTTGTTGTTGTTTCCAATAGCTAATCTTTCCAGTCTTATATTTCTCCACTTCTGGCAAACTGTGACTTTTCTCACCTTTTTGCTTTTGCTCATCCCTTTCCCCACCAATCTCCTCTCCATTTAGTGAAATCTTATCAGTCCTTCAAGACCCAGATGAAACCTTACTTTCTTTGGGTTTGTACTTTGAGGCCAGAATGTGTGGATTCAAATCTCAGCTTTGGTATAGTACTTAGTAATTGTGTGATCTTGGACAAGTCACTTAACTTTTCTGAGCTTCAATTTCCTCAGCTGTAAATGAGGATAATATCACCTGTCTCACAAGGTGTTGTAAATATTAAATGAGTTAATACATATAAAGTACTTAAACTAACCAGTGCACATGATAAACACTTTTCACATGTTAGATATATATATGGTGGTGATGGCGAGTTTGATCATGATGATGATGACACGATGACAAGTCTTCTTTGAGCATCTTATATCACCTCTCTTAACTCAGCATTTATTGACTAAGTTACTCATTTAGTAATTGGCAGAATGATGTCTTTTCTTGTGTTGGTAATTATCTTTTAAACTATTTAAGTATTATCTCCTCTTTTAGAGGCTAAACTCTTTCAAGAAAATGGGAGAATCTGCCTGACACTACTCTGTAAAGATTTAAAAGGGTCTAAAAACATCTTATAGCTAGTGTTTGAGGACTGAAAGGAGATTGATAGTGGTCACCAAGTGAAAAGTCAAGAAATCTGGTTAAAAAGTAGAACCAAGTACCTCTGCCATTTTCCTAAGTAGATCTTGGGGCATATGCTGATGTCAAAAATAAACATAAACCAAAATCCCATTCCAGGTATTTTTTAGTGACTTTTTAGTTTGAACTTGGAAACAAAGAAAGAAAGAACTGAAACATATTCTTATATTCCCTGCAAGTATTCAACAATAGGCCTCATTGGCTGGAACATGTAATTTTTTTTTTTTCACAAAAAAAGGTTTTTTTTTTTTCATTTGAGAAATAGACTTCCTGGCTGCAATTTAAAAATAACAATCAAGGGTATAAGGCATTGAAAAGGATCTATGTTATTATAGCTGCTGGGATTTGGCTAGAATAAGGGAAAATGTATCAAGAAGCACTGGTTTCCTGGAACTAATGATTCTGGTATTAGTTGTCATGTCTGGGCTAAATTGCCTTCAGAGACAGTGGTTACAGTAACAAAGAGGTGATACTTATTTACTCCAAAGAGTAACATGCTCAGTCTTGGCAGTCTTATAAGGAATAAAATGTTCAAGAGATTCTTTAGGTTTATATTTAAATAGAATCTGAAACACTATTCATTAAATTTAGGAGAAAGTCTTCAAGTGACTAGGCCAAAAGCAAGTAAAAAAATTCAGGTAATACATTTTGGAAATTTAGGTCAGCCAGGGCTGTGCTTATCCCCTGTTTATGGTTATAAGTAATCACCCAGCCTTGCCTGACATGAATTTTCTTTTCTAAAATGACTATAATAGATTTGTTTTTTTTTTTCCAGAGAAGAGGTCTATTGCAAGCATGCAGTAGGCGATTTAGGAAAAAAAAAACAGCTACAGAATTGGGCCTAAGTTCTATACAAGACCTCATCACATTTTAGGAAAGGTTTGCCACCTTTTGGATACCACCTTAAAGAATCTATTGCCTGGCTGAAGAAGTCTGACTCAGCTACAGAGTCATCTATTCATTGCTGAGGCAATTCACATTGTCTGAGGGCAACAGTACCACTGGCCTTGAATCTGTGACTTGCAATTACAAGAATCCAGTACACTGTCCTCTAGAACTGCATCACCCTGGATATGGAGGGAAGTGACCGCTACACCTCTGTAACCTCACTGATATCTTTGCAATAACCAGGAAGGTTCAAGAGGCAAAGGAAGAAATTCCTTGCAGGAAAGATGACAGGTTGGTTCTGGGACTTCTTCTGGCGGATCCCTGAAGGCCTATGAAGTTGGGCATATAGACTAATTCAGTCTATAATCTCTGTCTTTCTGCTTATCCTCCTAGCAGTATCCCTCTCACTAAATGTCTCTGGGTGACACAGTTCAGCAATTGGCAACCTTCTCCAAGTCTCAACCGATGGCTCAGCTGGTCCTTGATGAACAAAAGGTGACTGAATGAAAAATGGCCTTATATTGGTTCAAAGAAACAGACTGTTTCTTCTTTCCTTGAATAAGAGGAGGGACTGACAAAAACTCTCTCCTTGACCAAACTTTAGAAAGGCTTCTCTGAGTCATCTTTTCATCTAGGCCTCATCCTTGAGACCCTGTCTTCAGCCTGCCTAGTTCAGTTCTAGGAAGAAACCAAAAAAAAAAAAAAAATGTTTTTACCACTTTAACTGGTACCTGGCTTTGGTTCTCTTTGACACATGGTATATATGGTCATAAGAAATGTTAATAAACTCTACAAACTAAGATATTGCATGCATCACTTCACTTGACAAATATTAATGGATATCTGCCAAGAGGCAGTCACTATGCTAGATGCTAAGAATAAACAGTAGCCAAAAGCAGACAAAGGGTCTACCCTCTTGAAACTGACCATCTAGTGAGGACCAGAGATCACACAAACAACAATCACGCAAGTAACATAATAGCATTACTATGATAAGTAGTTTGAAGAAAAGGTACGCGGTACTATACCGGGGTAAGTCAGGAAGGCTTCCCTGAAGAACAAATGAAGTGACTTTGCAGCTGAAATCTAACCAAGATTACTGGGTGTGTGTATAGGGGCGGAGGGTGGGGGGTAGGGATCAGGCATTCTAGAAGGAAGGAACAGCATGGGCCAAGTCTCTTATTGACAGAAATGGAATGAAAGAATGCCAGTGCAGACAGGTCACAGAAAATAATGAGAAGTAGGCAGTGGATGAGACTGGAGACTTATATGGGGAATGGAACATGCAGGACTTTCTAAACCATCTTAGGATTTGCAACTTGATGCTAAGGGCAATTGGACACCACTGTATACATGCGCTTATTTAGCACCCTGCCTGTATCAGGGTACATGCCCAATCAATGAAAACTTTAAAATACTTGAATCATCTTAATGTGTGAGGTATGATATTTGCCTTACACATAGGACAAATTTCATACATCACTGATTTTTGGCCCTACGGTGGCCAGTGGCAGGATGTTTGGGAATGTAAAATCCAGATGATGTACACTTTGTTGGTAGTTCCATGAACTGTTATTTAAAACAGCGGTCCCCAACCCTTTTGGCACCAGGGACCGGTGTCGTGGAAGACAGTTTTTCCACAGACCGGGTTGGGGGGTATGGTTTCAGGATGATTCAAGCTCATTACATTTATTGTGCACTTTATTTCTGTTATTATTACATTGTAATATATAATGAAATAATTATACAACTCCCCATAATGCAGAATCAGTGGGAACCCTGAGCTTGTTTTCCTGCAACTAGATGGTCCCATCCGGGGGTGATGGGAGAGAATGATACCCAAAGTGTGTTGCTTATGTCCAGACTACTCCTTAATCGTCACTTGCCACTCACTGATAGGGTTTTGATATGAGTCTGCAGGCAATTGATTTATTATGGTCTCTGTGAAGTCAAACCTCTCTGCTGATGATCATCTGTATTTGCAGGCACTCCCCAGCGCTAGCATCACCCCCTCAGCTCCACCTCAGATCATCAGGCATTAGATTCTCACGAGGAGCGCGCAGCCTAGATCCCTCGCATGCGCAGTTCACAGTAGGGTTCGCGCTCCTGTGAGAATCTACTGCTGCCGCTGATCTGACAGGAGGCGGAGCTCAGGCGGTAATGCGAGCGATGGGGAGCGGCTGTAAATACAGATGAAGCTTCGCCTGCCTGCCCGCTGCTCACCTCCTGCTGTGCGGCCCGGTTCCTAATAGGCCATGGACCGGGGGTCGAGGACCACTCTTTTATACCATCTTCATGCAAAGTGGGAGCAAAATATTTTATGCAATCCACATTATCATGGCTATCGCTAATTTTACCTGTGAAAACCTATCCAAACCTTCATGATGATCATAAGCAAGCTCTCTGGTGTTAATCAGAGATTAAAAATAACTGAAATGATTTTAGTAGCTTCCTTTGTAGTGTGGGCTTTATAGTTTTATCTGCATCAGAATCACCTGGAGAATTTGTTAAAACACAGTTTGCTAGGCCCCGCCCTAAGTTTTTGATTCAGTAGGTATGTGTGGAGCCCGAGAATTTGCATTTCTAACAAGTTCTCAAGTGATGTTATTTCTGGTCTGGGGTTCTCAGTTTGAGAACCCTTGATATTATGTTTGCAAGTCTATTCCGGTTCAGTATTTCTTCTCAAGTTCATTTGGTAAACTTAGAAAATGGTATATTTCATCTATCTTTGGAATCGCAATTCATTAACTTTTAATCCCAATCTTTTCTAACATACGTATTTAAGATTATAATTGCCACTTTAAGTATCCCTTTATTGGCATTGTGCAAGTTTTATATGTAGTATTTTTGTCAACATTCTAAGTATTCTGTAATTTCCAGTATACTTTGTATTTCTTCAATTAATTATTTAAAAGTATGGTTTTTAGTTTCTCATTGTATTTTTTACAGGCTTTTTGTTATTAATTTTTAACTTTGTTGCATTCCTGTCAGAGAATACTATCTCTGTAATATCAATTCTTTTGTACTAGATGAAACTTCCTTTGTAGTATAGGGCATGGTTAACTGAGATTTCCATGAGATCCTGGAAACATTTAAGGCCTCCAGACATCTTCTCTACTTAGGTCCTTTCTTTCTGTCTGTTCTATGAGATTCTTGACCAGTGGTTCTCAAACTTTAGTGTACATCTGCACCACTTGGATGACTTGTTAAAACACATATTGCTGGGCCCCAGTGCAGAGTTTTGGGTTCAGTAGGTCATGTGTGGTTGAGAATTTTGCATTTGTAAGTTTCCAGGAGAGGCTGAAGCTGCTGGTCTTGGGACCATGCTCACAGAACTGTTGGCACAGACCATAATGCCTCCTCTATTTCTCATTACTTTGTTGTTCACTACCCCTGATGTTCAGCTGACAGCTCATTTTTGATCTTTGCTCTACTAACAACTCCACACGTTTGCTGGGACTGTTTCACCCAAGAAACTGAGCTCTGTTCTACAACCTGACTCCAACTTCTGGTTGTTCCGTTCCCTTTTTCCAGACCTTGAGCTGTAGCTCTGCTGATCAATCTCATCATGGGTTAGTAATTTCCAACCCTCATTTCACAATAGAAAGACCTTTCCAAAGATATATGTTCAGATTCTCTCCTAGAGATTCTGGGGTATGGACTGGACATGTGTGAATATTAAATGCTTCATAGTTCATTCTAATGTGTAGCAAGGATCAAGATTCGCTGACCATATTGTTTGGCAGTAAACGCTTGCATTTTTGGCTTTGTTGCCTGCTGTGCCATTACTTTACTTATCAGAGAACGTATTAATATGTGATGTCTCAAGTGTCTCCAAGAGGAAGCCTTAGCCCACTAGAGGAGATGTTGAAGTCAGGAGACAGACTGAGGCTGGATGTAGATGTGGGATTAAGGAATTATGAACATACAAGTTAACATTGAAGCTATGAGAATGGATGAGCTGTCTGTAGGGTAAAGGATGGGAAAGAAGAAAAGAGGGTCAAAAACTAAGGCTTGGGAAATAGAAACATGGAGTGTCGGAGACAGAAGTAATACAATGAAGAAATCATTTGTGTAGGAGAACCAGTGACTTCAGGGAAATGCTCAATTTAATTCATCATTGTCTTTGTAAAATCAACTCTCCGGTTTGTCAATATGACACCATATTCCTATTTGTCCAGGTTGAGTTCAGAGTCCTCTTTTGTTCTTCATTTTTTTTCTGACCCCTCAGGTTCATTCAGTGAGATCTGACACTTCTTTTTGTAATGTTTCTCATTCATTTCTTCCTTCTCATTACTGCTTGTCCAAGTCTTTATATCTGCAAACCTGACTTATACTGAAGGTCTGCTAACTAGTCCTTTAGCTGTTTGAATCCATCTTGCACATAATTGTCAGTCATCTTTCTAAAATGTCATTTTGATTTTTCTGTTTCTTGCGTAAAAGTCTCAGAGGTTTTGTTGTTGTTTCCAATAGCTAATCTTTCCAGTCTTATATTTCTCCACTTCTGGCAAACTGTGACTTTTCTCACCTTTTTGCTTTTGCTCATCCCTTTCCCCACCAATCTCCTCTCCATTTAGTGAAATCTTATCAGTCCTTCAAGACCCAGATGAAACCTTACTTTCTTTGGGTTTGTACTTTGAGGCCAGAATGTGTGGATTCAAATCTCAGCTTTGGTATAGTACTTAGTAATTGTGTGATCTTGGACAAGTCACTTAACTTTTCTGAGCTTCAATTTCCTCAGCTGTAAATGTGGCTAATATCACCTGTCTCACAAGGTGTTGTAAATATTAAATGAGTTAATACATATAAAGTACTTAAACTAGCCAGTGCACATGATAAACACTTTTCACATGTTAGATATATATATGGTGGTGATGGCGAGTTTGATCATGATGATGATGACACGATGACAAGTCTTCTTTGAGCATCTTATATCACCTCTCTTAACTCAGCATTTATTGACTAAGTTACTCATTTAGTAATTGGCAGAATGATGTCTTTTCTTGTGTTGGTAATTATCTTTTAAACTATTTAAGTATTATCTCCTCTTTTAGAGGCTAAACTCTTTCAAGAAAATGGGAGAATCTGCCTGACACTACTCTGTAAAGATTTAAAAGGGTCTAAAAACATCTTATAGCTAGTGTTTGAGGACTGAAAGGAGATTGATAGTGGTCACCAAGTGAAAAGTCAAGAAATCTGGTTAAAAAGTAGAACCAAGTACCTCTGCCATTTTCCTAAGTAGATCTTGGGGCATATGCTGATGTCAAAAATAAACATAAACCAAAATCCCATTCCAGGTATTTTTTAGTGACTTTTTAGTTTGAACTTGGAAACAAAGAAAGAAAGAACTGAAACATATTCTTATATTCCCTGCAAGTATTCAACAATAGGCCTCATTGGCTGGAACATGTAATTTTTTTTTTTCACAAAAAAAGGTTTTTTTTTTTTTTTTTCATTTGAGAAATAGGCTTCCTGGCTGCAATTTAAAAATAACAATCAAGGGTATAAGGCATTGAAAAGGATCTATGTTATTATAGCTGCTGGGATTTGGCTAGAATAAGGGAAAATGTATCAAGAAGCACTGGTTTCCTGGAACTAATGATTCTGGTATTAGTTGTCATGTCTGGGCTAAATTGCCTTCAGAGACAGTGGTTACAGTAACAAAGAGGTGATACTTATTTACTCCAAAGAGTAACATGCTCAGTCTTGGCAGTCTTATAAGGAATAAAATGTTCAAGAGATTCTTTAGGTTTATATTTAAATAGAATCTGAAACACTATTCATTAAATTTAGGAGAAAGTCTTCAAGTGACTAGGCCAAAAGCAAGTAAAAAAATTCAGGTAATACATTTTGGAAATTTAGGTCAGCCAGGGCTGTGCTTATCCCCTGTTTATGGTTATAAGTAATCACCCAGCCTTGCCTGACATGAATTTTCTTTTCTAAAATGACTATAATAGATTTGTTTTTTTTTTTCCAGAGAAGAGGTCTATTGCAAGCATGCAGTGTGATCTTGAGTTAGAACCACTTTGGGCCTCAGTTTAACTATCTATAAAATTGGAGTTGAATTCAATAATTTCTGAGGGGCATGGCTACGCCATTATACTACGTCCAATAGTATATAACAGCAGAGGCTTTCTTTGCTATTTTATTTGGCTATCTATATTTCTTTTCGAGCTCCGTAAGTAGAGATACCTTTCTTTCTTTGCTTCCTTCCTTCTGTCCCCTTGTCTTTTTCTTTGTTCCTTTCTCTCCCTTTCTTTGTTTCTTTCTTTCCCTTTCTCTTTCCTTTCCTTCCTTCCCTCCTTTCCTTCCTTTCCCTTTTGCTTCCTTCTTCCCTCTCTTTCTTCTCCATCCCTCCTCTCTCCCCCCACCCTTCCTTCCTTTTTTCCTTCTTCTAACTCTTTCTCTGTCCTCCCTGACCCCCAGTCCCTGTAAATGCCTCAGTAGTCTTTTCAAAACATATATATATATTTATTTATTTGGCTGCACCAGGTCTTAGTCGCGGTATGAGGGATCTAGTTGCCTGACCAGGGACTGAACCCAGGCCCCCTGCATTGGGAGCACAGAGTCTTAACCACTGGACCACCAGTGAAGTCCCTGCCTCAGCAGACTTTGTGGAAGGCACTGTGCTACGTATTTTTTCATGTTATGCCGCTTACCTCTCCTCATAACTCTGTTGTTATCCTTATTTTATGAATGAGGAACGTGAAGCTTGGAGAAGTTTTGTAACTTGTCCCATATCACAGAACAGTGAGTGGTAAAAGGGGATTCACATCCAAGTGCGTCCAACTCCAAATCCAGGCTCTTTCTATCTGCTTTTCTATGCTGCTGGTCTGCACGTTTTTTTCTCTTCTTTCCTTATTTCTGTACCGAATCACCTATCCTGTCTATCCCTTTTGTTTCCACTGTAGCTGTGTTAGCAATAGTCACAGGCTTTAAATCCCCATGTGGATGTAATTATTCCTGTTCGTACACAACATACACTTGATCTATTATATAATCTAGAATTATGCCCCTAAACTCTAAGTAACCCCTTGGATCTCCAGAATATCTGCAGTCTTTGGAAGTTTTTCTTCCTATTGGTTCTTGAGTTCAGCTTTTAAAGCAGGATTTTCAGCAACTTTCATTTCTAAAATTTACCTTTTCCTTGAAAATCTACCTACATATGTTTCTTGTGTCCCTCATAGCTGGCATCCTTTCCCTTGATATCTGCACTCCCTTGTTTTGTCTCTTGCTATAAGCCTTTATTTTTCACTTCTTAATCTTTTCTATAATGCTTTTCCATGTGCCAGTGTTAGGCTTTGATGGAGACACTTTTCTCCATCATTCCAAGGAAGAAGAATGAAACCGTTCCTCTACTTCTGACATTAAAATGGAAACAAACCCACTGCACTCCAAAAAGCTTTGGAGTATAGTAAAATATCTAAGCTATTTTAAAATCCCATTGGAACTATTATTCTCTGGAGGCTGCTCACTTATTTATGAAGCTAGAGATGGTTCCTTGTATCCCTTAGTAGATTTGAAGATGAAAACCAGTTCTACCAGGTGTCACCATGGACTGGCACCTGGCTTTGATTAAAATGGTAAAGTTTGCTTATAAAAAACTAAGAGAAGGAAAGACTTTAACATATTGTCCACGTTCTTATACACTTTTCTACAATAATACAATTGTAGCATAAGTCACAGACATATTAACCTCTCACAAGGAAGAGATGAATTATACATTTATGCCAAGATAAAAAAATAACACTCTTTCAGAAATACAAATGCAGGCTCCTTCCACGAGACCTCACCTGTTATCAATTATTGTTTAATCTAGTGATGAATGCCTTTTGGAAAATTTATTACCAGAAACAAAGCTTTTGTCCCTGGAAGGATTTGTATGCTTTCTTTCATTGGCATTGTATAAATCACTGTGTTTTCCTTTTGGTCTTGACTGCCAAGAAGCTTGGGGCCAGGCGTGGAGTTCACTCACAGTAACTGTATTATCCTTTGTGGTTAGGATATTTGTTTCTTTCTCCTTTTCAGGTTTTAATTTCTATTCCAACAGTTTTTATGCCCGACTTTAACAAAAAGCTATATCAAATCCCCACACCCTCTTTTGACTAGGCAAGAAGTAATAATACATAAATAATAATGGATTTACTTCTTCAGATAAAATATAGTCCATTTGGATTTTTCTCTCAGAGTCAAAACTGTGCTTCTAGGTTCTACTTGTCTGACAGTCATTTAGAACTTGATTTAACTTTGCAGTATAACACACATGTGCACACACTATACAGCAACCCTGTAACCAAGGCTTAAGTTTCTTCTTCTTGATCAGGAAAGGAGGAAGAGGTTTTTCTGCTTAGCTCTTTGAATTAGCCATGGCCTCTAGCTTTTCAAAGACCCCTCTCCTGAGTTGAAGGGTGACGCTCTTTTCTGCTTCACTTCCTAGTGGCTGACATCTGGGGGTGGTGGGTATGCGAGTGGGTGAGGGCAAGTTCCCTCTTTCAATCTTTCCCTTTAGCTATCTTTTTGGACCAGCCAGGAGAAAATTCCCCTATCAGCGTAGTCATTTATTCTTCCCAAAACTTGTTTCTTTCGCTAAATTATTATTCTGTTTAGCCTAGTGAACCCAAAGCTCACAACCTGCTTACAATCTCTGAGTCTTTGCCAGTATTCTTAAAGAAAAGTATATATATATATATATATATATATATATATATATATATATACTTTTATATTTTATTACACATAATATACAAAATGCGTATTATATAGGTGTAATTATATATATTACACACACACTTATACATATTCACACATACATATTCCAAACAATATTAGAATTATCTAAACTTAAAAAGTGTTCCCAGTCCTACCATCTCAGTAGATTATACTATATTTCAATATTTCTATTTAAAAAGCCAAACTTTTTGCATACTTTAAACCTACCGAAGCAAAATGGAATTATATTTAAATAAATTTATGAAATAGTACTCTTACAATCTGTGTTAAAGAGTAAACTCTTTTTTTTTGATGAGCAGATGTTCATATTTATAGAACCCTGCTTTTTTTCTGTCTCAGTTTTCACCTCTTTCCATCATCTTGGCTAGCTTTTTTTCTCTCTTGTTATCAGCTGTATCATTTACATTTGTTCCATGTTGGCTTAATGTATATGTTAATGTTGGCTTCATACCAAATGCCAAAGTCAAAAAGTTTTGATAAATAACCTTGCCTTGCATTGTGGAACACCTTTCCTATCCAGCCTATCACTAGCAGATAACCATGGTATTGGGCTAATTCCCATCAGATGACACAACATTGAATTCGGCATCCTTGTCAGCAGCTCTTGTCCACGAGAAGTGTCTGCTGCCTGTGGCTGACTGTCACGGACTTTAGTCAAGGAGATACTTGCACTCTCTCTCAAGATCGAATGTCTCAAGATTGCATATTTTGAGAGATCAAGGGACCCCGACTTTTTCTTTCTTCTTGAGAAGTGGACAGTCCCTTTTCCTCCCTCTCTGGAGCAATGACTCCTGGATGGGTCCCAGGAGCTCTCTCATTCCAGCCCACCAGCTGGAATAGAGTCCTTTCCTTTAACTTGACTTGGATAATTTTGATGACTGATTCTCTTTAAAGGGTTTATCTTAACTTAAAAGAGCAAAGTTTCTGCTCCTAGAGGAAAAGATCCAACAGACTATCTGAACTTCCCTGATAGAATAAACCCAAATCTCGGGGCTCACCCTCTTCCCTCCTCCCCACTTCTTGCCTTGCCTGAGCCTTTCCTGCTTCCACAGCTGGAGCCGCTGGCTCCTCTCCGCTCTGCAACCCCCAAACGTTCAGTGGTAGTCAAGGCTTGGAAATCTTACTTCTACAAAAGTGGGAGTGTAGAGAGCACCTCCAATTCTCAAACAGGGGTAAAGGAGACCTGACTTACAGTCCCGGCTCTGCCATAAACTACTTATGGAACCTCAGGAAAATTACTGAATCTCTGAGATTCTCTTTCTTCGTCTATCAAATGAGTAAAAACTACCCTCACAAGGTACATAAGAATGGAATGTGGAAGTGTGTGCAGAAGAGCTTTAAACTCAATTTATTCTTTTATTATAGTCTGTGATGGGGGAGGTGGGGAGCCATAGTTGACCACTGCACTTGGCTGGGGAAGATTCTGTGGCAGAGTTAGGAGATTCTTCTTGCAAGAATAAGGAATTTGAGGCAATTCCGGGACAGTGAGTACACCTTGGTTCTTGCTAAATTATCCCCTTCACTGGACCCCCTGTCCTTTTCTACTTCTCTATGTCATTTCTCTAAGGACATTTTCTCCCTGGTCTTTAGGGTCCCATGGGCTAATGACATTGTGCTATGCTATGGAATCCCTGAGCCTTCAGCAAAGTTGTTTTAGCAACTTAACCTGGGCTTGTGAAACTGTCCTTCTTTGGAGCTATTGCCTTTTCCATCCCTTGACATCTTAAACATTTATTTGGGCGTGGGGCGTTGGGTGTTGAAAAAAACCTACACACGGTAAATTTTTTGAGTCAGAGCTCACAAATAATGAGAAAGATACAAGGAACCCCAATCTGAAATGTGATAAAGGCTCTAATTTGGGTAAAAACAGTGCATTCTGAGAGTACAGAGGAGGAGAGATTAAATTCTCAGTGATTAGAGACATGATAGGGAAATGATGTAGAAGCCTTATGGAAGATATGGGATTTGAGTGGTAAGTACGTAGCAGACAGGACTTTTGATGGGTCTAAAAATGGGAATGGGTTGGATTAACTCAAAGGGAAGGATGAATTTGAGAGGGTAGGTGAAGGTAGCAGGAGATAAGTCTAGAATATAGAAAGGTGGATAGAGGGCCAAGTTGTAGCATGGGCATATTCTATTATTTTTCACCCCATATGAATGAATTTACTACTAGTTTCATTTCAGTGAATTTACATTGACCATTGGAAACTAAGTCTCTTTAATCATATACAATTCTTATACTTCCTATGAAACCCAATTATGGTGGCATTTGGTCCATGGAATCTTTCAAAGTCTGCATGGAGTGGAAACAAACCGATGCTTTTATGATTTTAAATAATTGTGCTTTTGCTAATCTTTTCTCATTAGCAACTGAGGGTAACTGGTAATCATGGATTTTAGTGGTATCTTGTGGAATAAGCAGATGCAAGGAATGTGGCTTGTAATATTCCAAGTGAGGCTCTATCTCTGACCAAAATGCTTAGAAAAAACAAAACAAAACCCAAAGATTATGCCAAGGCATGGCCAAAAAACTGCACTTGGATTGCAAGTTGGATATTAGAACCTGTGATTCACAAAGTTTATGGTTCGACTTTGAAATAAGTGGTAAAGGAAATCAGTCCAGAAACCTGCTCCCTCAATATTTAATATCATCGTGAGGAGGAAGGATTTCTATAGATTTATAACATAATTTCCTCTTCTCAGATAATATCACTGTAGTCTATATATTCATCAGTTCTGAATAAAAAATTAGGAATAAAGGCAGAAGGAACTTTGTAGTGGGAGTATAGACTTATATCTTTCATAGACCATGAATTCCATGGTCTGAAAGAATTATTATTTTTTTCTAGAAGATGAGCAAATTCCCTTCTCTTCCATATACCAAAGCCAGGGAAAAATTCAAGTTTAGCAGGCTGGAAAGGCTCTTTTAATGAAAACCCTTTTTTCCTTTCATCAGTGCTTGTTTTTTGAGATGCTCAGAGTAGTTGACAAACATTTATTTTCCAGATTTCCCAAGTGATCATATAATCAGCAAAATGTAATTCCAATTTTCAGTGTCTTGGGTGTGCTTTGGCAAGGGAGAGTTTGGGGAAAAGAGAAAGGCCAACACTTTCCATTCTCCCCTTGTCCTAGAGCAGTCTCAGTGCTGACATCAGGTGTCCCCACCTGAAAGCTCATGGTGACTTTGCGATTGTCCACAAACTGAACTGGACAGGTGACAGGTGGCCCCCAGAGCTGAGTCTGCCTTGATTACAGCATCACTGTCATTACAGTTTCCACTGGTGTTGCTGTTGAGTTGGAGAAAAGAGGCAAGAAAGGGAGCTGGTAGGGAAGCCTCAAATGCTAGACACCCAGAGCTAAAGATTTTATATAACCTCTGTGCCCCTGTACTGGTTAATTTTCTGTGTCAACTTGGCTAGGCTATGGTGCCCAGTTGTTTGGTCAAACACAAGTCTAGATATTTCTGTGAAGGTATTTTTTACATAGGACATTTAAATAAATAGCCTTTGAGTCAAGTAGATTTCTCCATAATGTGGGTGGGCCTCATCAAATCAGTTGAAGGTCTTAAGAGTAGAGCCTGAGGCTTGCCACAGAGGAAGGAATTTTGCCTTAAGACTGCCTGCAGACTCAAAACTACAATATCAACTCTCCCTGGGGTTCTAGCCTGCTGGTCTACCTTGTGGATTCAGACATGCTAGTCCACACCATCACATGCACCAACTCCTCAAAAGAAATCCCCTCTGTCTAATAATAAATCAATTATTAATACATATTAGAATATAAAATTTAAATTTCATATATATAATTCTAGCTCCCTATATATCTATCTATCTCCTATTTGTTCTGTTTCTCTGGAGAACCCTGACTAATACAGTCTTTTTTTTTT
Organism: Physeter macrocephalus; assembly: GCF_002837175.3. Classification (NCBI taxonomy): domain Eukaryota; kingdom Metazoa; phylum Chordata; class Mammalia; order Artiodactyla; family Physeteridae; genus Physeter; species Physeter macrocephalus. The sequence continues at coordinate 29,465,006 of NC_041220.1, read as the reverse complement.
TTTTTTTTCTGGTGGTTGTTACTTGGATTAAATAGTCAAGAGTTGAGTATTTCAGAGAGCTGAACATAATGTGGTGCTCCACATACCTAGACTTTTTTTCTCACTGATATTAGTTTCCTCATCAGGTCATGAGATAGACTGATAAAAGTTAAGGGTAATGAGAACGGCTTTGGAATGAAGCATGCAGAGTATGGGGCCTATTCTGTTAAGCTTCAGCTGCTCTCTGTTACCCATCTTTCCCTTTTAGCCTCTGAATGTCACGTTCCATTTGAGGTTGAGCTGTACTGCTCTTTGCTGGGAAGAAAGAATGTAAGCTGCTTTTATTAATGGGTATCATGTTGTCTTGACCTATCCTTCCTTTTTTTTTTTTTTTCTGTGCAAAGGTGGCTGGAATTTTACAGATGACAGTTCAAGATTTCACTTTTTGATTTGTGTTAAAGTGGAGTAAACTTTATAGTTTATTCTTTAAATTTTTGCTTGGTAACTGAACCATCTCACTGTTCGATAGAACTTTCTATGGTAGTGGAAATATACTTCCATGCTCTCTGATATGGTAGCCACTAGCCATATGTGGCTGTTGAGTACTTAAAATGTGGCTAATGTGGCTGAGGAAATAACATTTAAATTTTATTTCATTTAAAGTCATTTACATTTAAAATGAAATAGCCACACAAGGCTAGAAGTTACCATATTGCACGGCACAAATCCAACTGAGTCTTCATACATCAATTTCCAGTATTTTTTTTTAAAGAAAGAATTGGAAAATTTTATTTGAGCCAAATTTGAGGATTATAACTGGGGAAGAGCATCTTGGAAAGTTGTGAGATCCAGATTTTTTTTAAATTAATTTTTTTAAAGTGGAGTATAGTTGATTTAAAACGTTGTGTTAAGTTTCTGCTGTACAGCAAGGTGAGTCAGTTATACATACAAGATTCAGTTTGTTTTTACTCAAATGTATTAGTTAGGGTTCTCCAGAGAAACAGAACCAATAAGAGATATAGAGATAGAGATAGAGATAGATACAGGTAAGAGGAGATTATTATGGGAATTGGCCCATGTGGTTATGGAGGCTGAGAAGTCTCATAATCTGCTGTCTGCAAGCTGGAGAACCAGGAAAGCCAGTGCTGTAATCCAGTCTGAGTCCAAAGACCTGGGAATTGAGAGGCTGATGTCCAAGGGCCAGAGAATATGGATGTCCCAGCATAAGCAGAGAGAGCAAATTTGTCCTTCCTCCACCTTTTTGTTCTATCCAAGCCCTCAATGGATTGGATGATCACCCCTCACCACCTGCCAGGGGTGAGGGGTGATCTTCACTCGGTCTGACTGCTTCAAATGATAATCACTTCTGGAAAAATTCCCACAGACATACCCCAAAGTAATGTTTTCCTAGCTTTCTGGACATCCCTTTGTCCAGTCAGGTTGACACTTAAAATTAACCATCATACCAACTAAAATCAAGTCTCCTTCTACATATCAAATTATTGACAAAAATATAATAAATAGCCTTACTCCTGTAATTGAGGTTCTGGGACCAGCAGTGTCAGCACCATCTATCAGTTTCTGTTAAGTGTAGAATCTTAAGCCCCACCCTAGACCTTCTGAATCAGAATCTGCATTTTAACAAGACCCTCAGTTTATGAGCTCATTAAAGTTTGAGAATTACTGATTTAAACCAACCATATAGCCTTAGTTCACAGATGGAGGTGGGGGAAAGTTGTGAAGATTTTACCCAAATCATTTGTGTGACTTCTTCTGAGGACCCTCTCTACATGCCTCCCAAACTCAATTTGGGAGTTCAGGCACCTCCAACCCTGGTTCTGGCATGACCTTTTAAGGGGAAGTATTAGAATCTCTCTACACATGTTTTTGACTTTTCAAGATGCTACACCTGCTCACAAACATCTTTTTTTCTTGCTGTCTTGGAGTAGGGGGTGGGTGGCATGTCTGAATCTTAGGACTTTCCTAAAGTGAAAAATCATTGCTTCTGAATAAGTACCTACTTGTGCTATGTGATATCTTATGCAATGTATCAATAGTTCATTGATAAAAGAACTCTCCAAAGTACAAATCAACATCTGCATTGGTTTTCTGTTTACTATCAATCAAATCAATTATATCCTATTAACAGCATTACATACAATACATGTTGAATGCTCTGTGTTTGTACTGTTCTATCATTATTTTGGGGAGTGAAAATTGTAGCATATAATCGAGGATGGAGGTGGTGAATTTAACATTTACTTGATTTTAAATTAAATCTTTATCCCCTGTAGGCACTGGTAACCACAGCCAGTGTGATAGAAAAGTCAGATGACTGCTGTTACGAGTCCCGCACGGTCTTTTGGTCCACAAGCCATGTTAATGTATTAGTTAGGTTCTAAAAACTATTCTGAACTACTAAACTTTTCTGACCTATGATGGGTGTCATGTAAAGCAACTTATACCAAAGTTGTCCTGTCTTTTTAGGACATAACAAGATACTAGGCAGTAAATCATGCTGACTTCGAGTTTTGTTGGCACAACTCTAAAACGCCACTGTAAGTTTATAAAAGAACGAACGCCCAAGTGCATAGAAGGATGTTGTGCTGTGATTTTGTCTTGGCCTCAATCTTGGTACCTTTTTGTGTCCCTACCTGTGTTCACTTTTCTTTCTCACCTACTTCTAATTCATATTATTTTGCTACACTTTATGCATCTTTGTAAGCTATTTTTTGGTAACAAAGTGGGGCTAAAAATTAACAAATGATAGTTTGGATTACAAGTCAAGATTTTGTTAATTTGGATCAAAATTAGGAATTGCCATCAGGCCCATGGCTTCATCCACTCCATTAGGTTAAGCGCACTCTGTATGCAAATATTAGTACAATGCTTTCCTTCCATAATCTTTTTTTTTTTTTTTTTTTTTCTTTTTGTGGTATGCGGGCCTCCCTCTGCTAAGGCCTCTCCCGTTGCGGAGCACAGGCTCCGGACGCGCAGACCCAGCGGCTATGGCTCACGGGCCCAGCCGCTTACGCGGCATGTAGGATCCTCCCAGACCGGGGCGCGAACCCGGTTCCCCTGCATTGGCAGGCGGACGCGCAACCACTGCGCCACCAGGGAAGCCCTCTTCCATAATCTTAATAGGGAGCAGATGGGGAGAAGACTGAAAGCCTAGGTTAAAATTTAGCCTGAGGTTTGCAGTCTGACATTTTGAAGCCTGGGTTGTTCATGTATTTTTACAGACGAGATAACAACACTGACTCAGAGGTAGCTGTCTCTCAGAAAGGATGAAGTCTCCTATTCTCCTCCTAGGAGGTGGCTTGGCAGATTAGAAGCACCCACAATGTAAGATTCTGATTATTGTAGCCACATTCAAGGTGAAATGTTATGATTTGGGGTGATCTGGCCCCAGATTTTTTTTTTTAACATCTTTATTGGAGTATAATTGCTTTACAATGGTGTGCTAGTTTCTGCTTTCAGATGTTTCATATAAACATGTATCAGTGGCAGGTGCTGTGGATGATATTCTTTACTAGGTCCAATTCCAAAACGACTTAACACACGGAAGGAGCTTAAACAGACTCTCCTGTGCTCTGACTGGGGGTCCAGTATATATCTGACTCCCCTGAAGTAACTGTAGATTTCCTTGTGAGTTCCTTTCCTTGAGAATTTCAGTGATATAGGTTCTTTAACTGTAGTGTGGTTCTACTCATACCCCCAAACTGCTCCCGGCACTTGCACCGGGAGCAGTGGTGGCCTTCAATGTGCCATGATTCAAATGTGCAGTAGCTGCCCAGACCAAGAACTGGCCCAGAGAGCCTGACCTTGAATGTGAGTAACCTCTATGCCTCTTAGTATCAATTGATTTCAACATACTTATCCTAGGCACTCGACAGCTATGCAGTAGAAAATTGAAGTTATCTAAAATGCCACTACTCAGAGATAATGGTTTAAATTTTTGGGTATTTAATTTCAAAGGTCTTGGGGGGGGGCGTTTACACATATACGCACACATATTCACTTCCATATGAATTATATTGGTATTTACCAACATTCTACTCTTTAATATGAGAAATAAAGTAATATGGGATAATGAATGTTATTAAATATTTTCTGAAAACAGGATTTTTAATGGCTGTATTCTTTCCTATTAGATGGATGTTGCATTACCTTTTGAACCATCTTCTTACTGTTGGACTTGGTGTTTTTCAATTTGTTGCATTATAAATAGTACTTCATTGCTACTGTTTCACATGATACGAATTCTTTCTTGATACATATTGCTAAATTTAATTCCTGAAAGGTTGTGTCAATAGTGTTCCCAGTGGCAGTAGCTGAAAATAGCATCCCAGGACCCTAGCAAGCACTGAGAATTAACATTTTAAAGATGCCCATTTGGTGAAAAAGATGAATTGTTTTAACTGATGAATTATTTTAGTTGATTGTTTTCGTTTGTACTTTTTTCTTTTTTTTTTTTTTTTTAGCGGTACGCGGGTCTCTCACTGTTGTGGCCTCTCCCGTTGCGGAGCACAGGCTCCGGGCGCG
>NC_041220.1:29459132-29460444 GCF_002837175.3 Physeter macrocephalus | reverse complement strand
TGGCCTCTCCCGTTGCGGAGCACAGGCTCCGGACGCGCAGGCTCAGCGGCCACGGCTCAGGGGCCCAGCCGCTCCGCGGCATGTGGGATCTTCACGGACCGGGGCACGAACCCGCGTCCCTTGCATCGGCAGGCGGACTCTCAACCACTGCGCCACCAGGGAAGCCCTCTTTTTTTTTTAACTGGAGTATAATTGGTATATAACTTTATATTAGTTTCAGGTGTAGAGCACACTGATTCAATATTTGTATATATTGCAAAGTGTTCACCAAAATAAGTCTGGTTAACATCTGTCACCAGACATAGTTACAAAACAATTTGTACTTCTTTACATGGTCACGTGGGAATTTATTTTTAAATATTGCAGCGTTGAAGTTTTTGTTTAAATAGAGTTGTCTATTTCCCGTAATGAGAGTTACAAATGTTTATTGCAAAAATCAGAAAACGCAGAAAACAATATAGAAGAAAATAAGTCACTTATAATCCACTCACTCAGGAATAACTGCAATTGACACTGATGCCTAGAAGGCCCTTCATATTCTTTTCTGCGCCGACATAAACCCATGCTGCAACCATCCCCACTTTCTTTTCTGTCACCAAAATGGAAGCAGGTACCATTTTTGTAATGTGATCTTTCTCACAGGAAAACATATTGTGGGAAAAACCGACAGCATGGTGTGGTTAGGAACCTGGCCTTGGAAGTTCAACTCCCCGGGTTGGGATCTCAGCTTTGCCACTTATAAGCTATGTGACCTTGAACAAGTTGTTTAATGACTCTGCATTCATTTCCTTATTTGTAAGGAAATGGGGACTGGGAATAACTGAGAATAATAATCAATGAAGATAATTTACAGTCTATTCACAGAGTTGTCATCAACAGCAAATGACATAGAGCATGTAAAAAACACCCAGAACAATGCCTGACACATAGGAACACCCAAGTGAACTTTTATTAACTTCTCATCTCAACAATAGATGATGGCTAGGAGGATAATTGCATTCTGTTCTATCATTGGTGGTATTTGATTGTATCATCTTTTGTATCTGTATGATAATTTACCGAAACAATCCCCTGGATTGTTTAAAGTACTTATCGGTTGTTGTAATTTCTCATTTTTAAACTTTACAATGATGAATGGTGAGTGGAGCAGCACAGAGTGGAAGAATGCTGGCTCTTAAAATTGCTATATCCCTGGGGCTTCCCTGGTGGCGCCGTGGTCGAGAGTCCGCCTGCCGATGCAGGGGACACGGGTTCGTGCCCCGGTCCGGGAAGATCCCACGTGCCGCGGAGCGGCTGGGCCCGTGAGCCATGG
>NC_041220.1:29453396-29459084 GCF_002837175.3 Physeter macrocephalus | reverse complement strand
GCCTGCGCGTCCGGAGCCTGTGCTCCGCAACGGGAGGGGCCGCAACAGTGAGAGGCCCGCGTACCGCAAAAAAAAATTGCTATATCCCTGTGAATCCTGGCTCTGCCACTTACTTAACTAAGCCTAAGAATCCTCATGTATAAATTAGATGTAACGAAACTCTCATAAGGTTATTATATATTTCTGCAGAACAAACTAGCCCCAGACTTGGTGGTTTGAAACAAGAATTTCATTTGCTAATGAGGCTGTGGGTCAGCACTGGGGCTGGGCTCAGCTTGCTGGGTGCCCTGCTTCTCTCACCCGGGGTGACTCATGTGGCTAAAATCAAGTGAAGGCTCAGCAGTGGCTGGACGGTCTCAACTGGCCTCCCCTCCCCACCATGTCTGGTGGTTGGTACTGGCTGTTGGCTGACCTTGAAATCTTCAGCGGGTGAGGGTTTCTTAACATTGTGGCAAGATTTCAAAAGCAGAGAGAGGGAAATCCTCTATTTGTGATGTGTGCTTTATATCTCATTCTCCAAAAGAAGTGACATGGCCAAACCCAGAGTCACTGTGGGAGGGACAATGCCAGGGCATGGACACAGGGAGACATGGCTCTTGGAGCAGGCCATTGCTATAATTAATAGCTTAGTTTGGTTGTTACAAGGATTACAAATTAGGTTTCTCATCCTTAAAATGTAGATGATCATAATAGTATCTACCTCATAGAATTATCATCAAATGATCCAGTACATATGTACTGTTTTTCAGTGTCTGGAACATTGTAAGTGTTCAATAAATATTACTTATTATATTGAGTACTTGCTTGTTTCCTTAGGAAATGAATTGAAGTATGTATTTGATAAAGACGTTAGATTCTATTGGCAAATTATATATTTTCAGTGTGGAAGTTTTTGTTTAAAAAGAGTCATATGTTTCCCATAGTCAGAATTATAAATTTTCATTGCAGAAAATCAGAAAGTGCAGAAAACTATATAGAGGAAAATAAAAGTCACTCATAATCCACTCACTTTTAAGGAACTTTGGGTGTTATCACTTTGGAAAATCATTGTCACTCTGATGGGTGAAAACTCATTGTTATCATTTACACTTCTTTGATTATTTGTATTTTTTCAATTCATAATTTCCATATATTTTTGACCATATGCATTTTTTTTAGTGATTTGCCTATTCATTTTCCTTGTCCATTTAAAGGAAAATAAGTGTTTATTTTGGAACAATTTTAGATTTACAGAAAAGTTGCAAAGATAGTACAGAAAGTTCCTGCATATCCCATGTAACATTTTCCCTCACCTTGGTCCATGTGTCACAGCCAAGAAACCAACATTAGTACATTACTGTCAACTAAACTGAAGGCTTTATTTAGATTTCACTAGTTTTTCCACAAATGTCTTTTTTCTGTTCTAGGATCCAGTCCAGGATATCACGTTGTATTTAATCTTCGTGTTTCTTTTGTCGCCTCTGATATGTCGCAGTTTTTCAGTCTTGGTTTTTCATGACCTTGACAGTTTTGAGAGTACTGGTCAGATATTTTGTGGAATATCTTTCACTTTGGGTTTGTCTGATGTTTTCTCACGATTCGACTGTGATGATGGGTATTTGGGAAGAATACCACAGAGGCCAATGCCTTTCCCATCGCATCCTATCAGGGGTCACATGCTGTCACCATGACTTAGTACTGGGATATTAACCTTGATCACTGTGTTCTGGTGGTGACTGCCAGGTTTCTCCATGGTGAAGTTATTATTTTTCACTTTCCATACTCTATTCTTTGGAAGCAAGTCACTAAATTTAGCCCACTCTCAAGGTGGAGGATGAGGGTTTAAGTGCCACCTCTGAGAAGGGGGTATATTCATTTGCTAGGGCTGCCATAACAGAATGCCAGGAACTGAGTGGTTTAAACAACAGAAACTTATTCCTCACAGTTCTGGAGACTAGCAGTCCAAGGTGTCAGCAGGTCTGGTTTCTTCTGAGGTGTCTTCTTGCCTTCTTGCTGTGTCCTCCTTGTGTGAGTACATGTAATCTTCTCTTCTTACAAGGACACTGGTCCTATTGGATTAAGGCCCACCATATGACCTCATTTTGTCTTAATTATCTCTTTAAAGGCCCTGTCGCCAAATACAGTTACATTCTAAGGTATTGGAGGTTATGCCTTCAACATATGGATTTTGGGGAGACACAATTCAGCCTATAATAGAGAGAGTATCTATATATATTATTTGGAACTTTTCTGTAAGGAAGATTTGCTTCTTTCCCTCCATTCATTCATTTATGAATATATATATATATTTATATCAGCCTGGAATCATGTACACTTATTTTATACTTTTGATTATAATTTAATACCATGTTAATAATTTTGTTGCTCAAATTCTTCTAGCTTTGCCACTGGGAACTCTTTCAGGTTGGCTCATGTGCCCCCATCCTTTGTTTTTTGAACATTCTTACTTTCTGGTCCTACAAGATGATACAGGCTCATCCTGTATTCTTCTGTGCTCCAGTCTTGGAATCAGCCATTTCTCCAAGAAGTTCTGGCTCCTTTTATGGGAAAATAATATTTAAACACCAAGATCTGGGCATTGGGTCTGCCCATTTTTTTTCTGTGGGAATGAAATAATATTTTTATTGATTGGGACACTATGTTAGTGATATTAACTTTTTGCCTGTCTTATAAGTTACAAATGTTTCTCCTTTCATTAATAAACAAATATTTAGCACCTGCTTTGTGTTTGGCGTTGGTCAAGATGCTAGATATACTGCAGTAAATAAAACAAAGTACCTGACTTCATGGAGCTTATACTCTAGAGAAGGCAATCAGTCGATGAACAAGTAGGAAATGAAAAAATAACATAATGTCATAGCATAAGACCTACAAATAAAAATAAAGCAGGGTAAGTGCTAGAGAGAAACTGAGGGGATGACTATCTTAGATAGACCAGCTAGGGAAGGCTTCTTGGATCAGGTGACATTTGTGTAAAGACTTGAATGGAGAGAGGAAACAAGCCATGGGGAGAGCTGAGGGGTAGAGCATTCTAGACAGAAGAAATAGGACGTGCAAAGGCACTGAGGTGAGTGCATGCTGGCTCTATTGTAGGGATAGCGAAGAGGCCAGTGCATCTCAAGCAGAACGAATGAGGGAAGCAGTCATGAAAGATGACATCAGAGGTTGTGAGGGGCCAAATCATGCAGATCATGATAAACACTTTGGCTTTTCTTCTGAGTGTAATGGGAAGCCATGGGGGGGGGTGGATTCTAAGCAGAGATGTGACATGATCAGATTTATATTTTAGAAGTTGTACCTCTGGCTTTTGTGTGAACAATAGACTAGAAGGGGCTGGGAGAGGAGGCAGGAATCCCAGTTGAGAGACTGTGGCAGCAACCCACAGGAGGGGCCTTGTGGGCTGAGTCACGGTCATAGTGGTGGAGTCAGAAGTAGTTGGATTCAGGATACATTTTGAAGCAGAACCAACAGAATTTGTTGGTTGACTAGATGTGAGGTAAAAGAAGGAAAGGAATCAAGAATAACTTGAAGATTTGCACCTTAGCCACTGGGTGCATTAAAGATTCTTTTTTATTGAAAAGGAAAACTCTAAAGAGGACCAGGTTTTGCAGGGGGAATCCAGAGTTGTCTGTTGGATATTGGATGCCTAGTGACATCAGAGGGGAGGCATCCAGTTGGCAGATGGACAGATGAGTCTGGAGTTAAGGGGAAAGGTGTTGGAAGTCATTCGTAGGCACACACACAGGGCTTTAGAGATTAAATGTGGTTTTAATATGCACATTTAATTTATACATAATATCAGTCACTATTTCTGAATAGTGACTTTAGCTTATTATTTTAACTTATATAACATACTATGATAATTTTTCTGTATCTCCAGTTTCATTTAGCACTGCTAGTCCTTGAAAAATAATGATTGTATCTATTTTTTTAAGAGAAAGGGTACTGTATCATACTTTTCCATTTTCTCAACAGTTAAAAACAGATGAAAAGAACTAAGAAGGAGACTTTGGTATCAATGACGTCTTAATGTCCACTGCAATGGTTAGGGCTATACATTGCAAGTGACAGAAAATCCCATACAAACCAAATATACAAGGGGATATTTTGGTTTACTTAAGTGGGAACTTCAAGTGGTAGGTCTGGTTTCAGACACAGTGGGATCCCGGAGTTCAAACCATCCCATCAGCTGTCTGTCTGTCTGTTACTGTTTCTGTCACTGTCTCTGTTGTCTCTCTCTTCTTGTTTCTCAGTATTGCTTATCACTACTCTGTTTTATCCCTAGACTCTATGGCAACATATCCCCGGTGGCCACAAGTATTCTTACAGCTTGGGATCAAAGTGCAGAAGAGCCATTCGTGTTAATCCCTCAGAAAGGACTTAGATGAACCCTTGTTGGGCTGCCATGTGAGGAAGATAAATTTTTCAGATTGGTCAGCCTGAGTGACATGTCCAACATCTATGGCAAGGGATATAGAGCTTTTTGAAGGATGGATTCAACAGAATCACATGGAGAGCCAGGGGACATTTACCAAAAGGAAACCATGCTGTACTGCTAGCCTGCCTGCAGCTCTGAAAGTGATTCCACCAAAGAAGGGGCTGTGTAGTATTTGTAATATAGATGGTGAAGTTCAGCAGTGAGATGAATTTTAGATCCCCGGAGTGACTCTAAACTCCCAGGATTTTTCATTATTCAGTCGATTTGGTTTAGTAATACTGAATATTTTCATGCCTGGATAAAATTTTTTTGTCTTGAAATATCTCCACGTGAACATGAACACACACACACACACACACACACACACACACACACACACACACGTAAAACCACAGAAACAGAGACTTAATGAAGACCAAGGAGGTAGTTAGTGGCAGAGGTAGGACAAGAAAACAGGCCTTATTCCTGGCTCTTTCATCTAAAAGCTAGAGGAGAGCTTACCCTGAGGAGCAGGGAGCAGGCAGGCAGTCACATCTGAACATTGGATATGAAACTCCTTGGTGAGTCAAAGCCTCTGGGACCGTCAGGACTGCTTCGGGAGTGATGACTCGGTACCTGAGGAAGCTGTTTATGCAGGGAGGCAGGAGGGAGTGGGAAGGGACCAGAGCTGGTTTCTGAGCACTTCACTCTGCCCAAAAGCATCTCATAGAGGTCATGTTGGTACAGAAATTACGGTGACAGCATACCCTGAAATTTATCAAATTACACACTGTTCAGTGCAATGTAGCGGTTAAGCTGTTAGTCTCTGGGTCAGGGAAGTTTTGTCCATTTCCTCCATTTCCTAGCCCTTGGATCATTGTCAAATTACTTAACCTCATAAAGCCTTAGTTCCTTTATCATTCAAACAGCAGACAATAATCAAATTGATCTCAGAAGGTTGTGGAGACGATTATAAGAGATAACACACACCAAGTGTGTAATATACTGCCTGGAACAATAGTAAATACTCAATAAAAGTTGGCATTTCTTGTTATTATTCTTTTTACTGTGACTGTGTTACTGCTCTGTATCATCATCATTGACACCACACTTGAGTCACCTAGGCCTCGTTCTAGCCCAGAATTTAAGTATTTTTTGTTTTTTTGGAAGCCTTCAACCTTTATTTTTTAATTTTAATTTAATTATTACTATTATTTTTTAACATCTTTACTGGAGTATAATTGCTTTACAATGGTGCGTCAGTTTCTGCT
>NC_041220.1:29341298-29452898 GCF_002837175.3 Physeter macrocephalus | reverse complement strand
AGCTGCAATGAACATTGTGGTACATGACTGTTTTTGACTATGGTTTTCACAGGGTATACGCCCAGTAGTGGGATTGCTGGGTCAAATGGTAGTTCTATTTTTAGTTTCTTAAGGAACCTCCTTACTGTTCTCCATAGTGGCTGTATCAATTTACATTCCCACCAACAGTGCAAGAGGGTTCCCTTTTCTCCACACCCTCTCCAGCATTTATTGTTTGTAGATTTTTTGATGATGGCCATTCTGACTGGTGTGAGATGATATCTCATTGTAGTTTTGATTTGCATTTCTCTAATGATTAATGATGTTGTGTGTTCTTTCATGTGTTTGTTGGCAATCTGTATACCTTCTTTGGAGAGACAAAGAAGGAGGTAGTTTATTTTAAAGTCTATTTTATTTTAAAGTCTATTTCATCTGATATGAGAATTGCTACTCCAGCTTTCTTTTGATTTCCATTTGCATAGTGTTCCTATGACCATTTTCTTAATTGTTTGGTGTTTGTTACTGTAGGTCTTTTCCTTCTCTGGTGTTTCCTGCCTAGAGAAGTTCCTTTAGCATTTGTTGTAAAGCTGGTTTGGTGGTGCTGAATTCTCTTAGTTTTTGCTGGTCTGAAAAGGTTTTAATTCCTCCGTCGAATCTGAATGAGATTCTTGCTGAGTAGCATAATCTTGGTTGTAGGTTTTTATGTTTCGTCACTTTAAATATGTTCTGCCACTCCCTTCTGGCTTGCAGAGTTTCTGGTGAAAGATCAGCTGTTAACCTTTTGGGGATTCCCTTGTATGTTATTTGTTTTTTTTCCCTTGCTGCTTTTAATAGTTTTTCTTTGTATTTAATTTCTGATAGCTTGATTAATATGTGTCTTGTCATGTTTCTCCTTGGATTTATCCTGTATGGGACTCTCTGTGCTTCCTGGACTTGATTAACTATTTCCTTTCCCATTTTAGGGAAGTTTTCAACTATAACCTCTCCAAATATTTTCTCAGTCCCTTTCTTTTCCTCTTCTTCTTCTGGGACCCCTATCATTCGAATGTTGGTGCTTTTAATATTGTCCCAGAGGTCTCTGAGACTGTTGTCAATTCTTTTCATTCTTTTTTCTTTATTCTGCTCTGCAGTAGTTATTTCCACTATTTTATCTTCCAGGTCACTTATCCGTTCTTCTACCTCAGTTATTCTGCTGTTGATTCCTTCTAGAGAATTTTAAATTTCATTTATTGTGCTGTTCATCATGTATGTTTGCTCTTTAGTTCTTCTAGTCCCTTGTTAAACGTTTCTTGTATTTTTTCCATTCTATTTCTGAGATTTTGGATCATCTTTACTATCATTATTCTGAATTCTTTTTCAGGTACACTGCCTATTTCCTCTTCAGTTGTTAGGTCTGGTGGTTTTTTGCCTTGCTCCTTCATCTGCTGTGTGTTTCTCTGTCTTCTCATTTTGCTTAACTTACTGTGTTTGGGATCTCCTTTTTGCAGGCTGCAGGTTAGTAGTTCCCATTGTTTTTGGTGTCTGTACGCAGTGGCTAATGTTGGTTCAGTGGGTTGTGTAGGTTTCCTGGTGGCGGGGACTAGTGCCTGTGTTCTGGTGGATGAGGCTGGATCTTGTCTTTCTGGTGGGCAGGTCCACATCTGGTGATGTGTTTTGGGGTGTCTGTAGCTTTATTATGATCTTAGGCAGCCTCTCTGCTAATGGATAGGGTTGTGTTCCTGTCCTGCTAGTTGTTTGGCATAGGGTGTCCAGCACTAGCTTGCTGGTTGTTGAGTGGAGCTGTGTCTTGCTATTGAGATGGAGATCTCTGGGAGATTTTCGCCGTTTCATATTATGTGGAGCTGGGAGGCCTCTTGTGGACCAGTGTCCTGAACTTGGCTCTCCCACCTCAGAGGCACAGCCCTGACGCCTGGCTGGAACACCAAGAGCCTGTCATCTACACAGCTCAGAATAAAAGAGAGGAAAAAAAGAAAGAGAGAAAGAAAGAAGATTAAAATAAAATAAAGTAAAATAAAATAAAATAAATTTATTAAAATAAAAAATAATTATTAAAATTTTTTTTAAGTAATAAAAAAAAGTTAAGAAAGAAGAGAGCAACCAAACCAAAAAACAAATCCACCAATGATAACAAGTGCTAAAAACTATACACAAAAACCAAAAACGGCCGTTCAGAACCCTAGGACAAATGGTAAAAGCAAAGCTATACAGACAAACTCACACAAAGAAGCATACACATACACACTCACAAAAAGAGAAAAAGGGAGGAAAAAAATATATATCTTTGCTCCCAGAGTCCACCTCCTCAGTTTGCGATGATTCATTGTCTATTCAGGTATTCCACAGGTGCAGGGTACATCAAGTTGACTGTGGAGCTTTAATCCGCTGCTCCTGAGGCTCCTGGGAGAGATTTCCTTTTCTCTTCTTTGTTCCCACGGCTCCCGGGGCTCAGCTTTGGGTTTGGCCCCGCCTCTGCGTGTAGGTCGCCTGAGGGCATCCGTTTTTCGCTCAGATAGGACCGGGTTAAACTAGCAGCTGATTAGGCGGCTGTGGCTCATTCAGGCCGCGGGGAGGGAGGGGTACGGATGCGGGGCGGGCCTGCAGCGGCAGAGGCCGGCGTTACGTTGCACCAGCCTGAGGCGCGCCGCGCGTTCTCCCGGGGAAGTTGTCCCTGGACCACGGGGCCCTGGCAGTGGCGGGCTGCACAGGCTCCCGGGAGGGGAGGTGTGGAGAGTGACCTGTGCTCGCACACAGGCTTCTTGGTGGCTGAAGCAGCAGCCTTAGCGTTTCATGCCCGTCTCTGGGGTCCGTGCTGTTTGTCGCGGCTCACGCCCGTCTCTGGAGCTCCTTTAAGCGGCCCTCTTAATCCCCTCTCCTCGCGCGCCAGGAAACAAACAGGCAAGAAAAAGTCTCTTGCCTCTTCGGCAGCTCCAGACTTTTTCCCGGCTAGCCGTGGCGCACTAGGCCCCTTCAGGCTGTGTTCACGCCGCCAGTCCTCTCCCTGGGATCCGACTGAAGCCCGAGCCTCGGCTCCCAGGCCCCGCCCGCCCCCCGCGGGTGAGCAGACAAGCCTCTCGGGCGGGTGAGTGCCGGTCCGCACCGATCCTCAGGTCCCGTCTCTATTCTTTTGTCTCTGTTTTTTCTTTTTTCTTTTGCCCTACCCAGGTACGTGGGGAGTTTCTTGCCTTTTGGGAGGTCTGAGGTCTTCTGCCAGCGTTCGGTGGGTGTTCTGTAGGAGTTGTTCCACGTGTAGATGTATTTCTAATGTATTTGTGGGGAGGAAGGTGCTCTCCACGTCTTACTCTTCCTCCATCTTGAAGCTCCTCAGTCCAGAATTTAAGCGTTTCTTCCAAGCGGACTGAAGATTTAGGGCCTTGGAATTTTTCTGAGATTAGGAAGTGTGACACTCTGAGTCCAGTAGTTTGGATTTCTTGCATCTGATACACTGACCTTGGTGTATAGCTCTGAGCTCTCATATTTCCTGGCTAGATGGAGGTTATGAGCATGAAGACTGTTCCAAAGTTGTAAGGATGCCCAGTGGACGTTCGGATCATTAAGAGTCAGGGCTCAATGCCTCCCACTCACCAGGTGGCTGTCAGGAAGGACTGGCTCATGGTACTCACGAAAATTAAATTTCCCAGTATTTCCGATTAACACATCCTAGCTTTGATGTATCTTCAGGGAGGGAATATGTAGCTCCCTGCCCTCTGTTTGGATTATGCCCATTGTGATTTCTAGTACTTACACCAAGACAAGAGTTTAAACAGCAACAGACCTTCAAAAGAACTTGAGGGAAATTATAGCTTGTAATGATTATGACCTAGAATTGTCAAGGTCATGTAATGGCACGATACTGGGTCTTTAGGGCCTTTGTTTTTCCAGAAGGACATTTGAAGACACTTGTCCCTTCTACATAGAGTTCATGCCCAGAGGAAACACTGCCAGGCCATGAAGAGCCCTGTATGATAGGTTTTCAGGTGAAATACATTTTCCCAAATGTGCTTTGTGTTTGCAGAGCTCCAGCTTTCCAGGTCCCTCTTCTCTCTAGACCATTCCAGCTGGAAGGTGTCTCAGTTCTCAGGGTGCCTGGAGAAATCTTCTAGAAGACAGGAAATTAAGGGCTCTGGGGAAAGTTGCTTCCCATGTAGTACTAGTAAGGAACTACTTCTGGTCAATTCTTTCAGAAAATGATGGGCCCCTATGGGCTGCAAGGAATTCGCCCAGTTACCCAAAGTAGCTATTTGTCTACCCTTCCCTCCGCCCCATCCTGGCTTCAATTCAACATTTATACTTGGAATATAGGATGAGCCATCTCCTTCCTCACTTACTCTCTCCCTCTCTTCGAAACGTTTTTTTCAAATTTAATTTTAGACCTAGGGAAGAATTGCAGAGTGATTACTGAGAATTCCCATAGTTTTCACCCAGCTTCCCGTAATGTTAAAACCAACCATAACTGAGATATAACTGGCAAAACTAAGACATGACATTGATACAATATTCTTAACTAAGCTAAAGACTTTATTCAAATTTCTTCAGTTTTCCATCAACGTCCTTTTCTGTTTTAGGACCCAGCCCAGGATCATACATTACATTTAGTTGTCATTCCGCCTTAGTGTCCTCAAATCTGTGGCAGTTCCTCTGTCTTTTGTCTTTTGTGACCTTGAAACTTTTCAAGAGTACTGGTATTTTGTAGCATGTGCCTCAGTTTGAATTTTTCTCATGTTTCTTCATGGTTAGATTGAGTTTATGGATATTTCCTTCTCTCTTTAAACAACTTCTTTCCTGTATTTCTTTCAGAAATACTGATGTGGAAATGTTGTAGAATCAGTATATCTCTTATCAGTGAATGAAAGGTATGTTGTAATTGTATCCCCTTGCAGGAGGAGAATGGATTGGGTTGGTAAAAAGCTTAATGCTCTTAAAAAATTTTTTTAAATGAATGGAAAGCTCTCCTTAAGGAGAATCAGCAATTACCTTTAGGCCAAGACATAATTGTGAAGTTGTTTTGGATGTTCTCCTTTGTAAGAATCTCTGGTATCAAAGCCTGGATTGGCCTGTGAGAAACGGAGGTTAATTGCTATTGCAAGCAAATGTAGCCCAGGCAAAGGAAGTTTATAAAGCCATCAAGCTTGAGGTTTTTCAGAAAATGTACCTAAATGTTGGATTAAAAACAGGTGGATTATGACATCTGTTATTTCTATTTAAGGCAGCATTAAGTTTATTCAGCAGATATTTATTACCCATTTTTCTTCATCCTAGACACTGTGTTACATCTAGCTCATGATGCATTTAATGTAATATTTGTGGAACGCATGAGTGAATTGTATATTCAGTCAGTTCTCATTATTCACGGTGGTTAAGGTCTATAACGTTGCTGCAAACAGTAAATTAGCAAATACCACAGCATCACTCCTATAGGGGAAATACAAGGTTAGGTTCCTCTGAGCCTCTGGTGGCGGCATTTTTGTCAGTCGATCAGCATGTAATCTTGTTTTATATGTGCTTCTGCCTACAAACACCTTATTTAATGTATATCATTGATTCATTAGCATTGAACTCACAGCCAACAGCACTGTAACTCAGGCCTTGATGAAACTTATCTAACACGTATATTTTTCCCTTAAGGCACATCACAGCCTTCTTGCACTTAAGAACACTAGATGACAATTCAGCACTACACTAGGTGGCCATTTAATTAAATTAAATGAACTAATTTATTATTTTAATTTAACTACAGTTGATTTACAATATTGTATTAGTTTCAGGTGTACAGCTTCAGATTCTTTTCCAGGTTATTACAAGATATTGAATATAGTTCCTTGTGTTATACAGTAGGTCCTTGTTGCCTATCTATT
Organism: Physeter macrocephalus; assembly: GCF_002837175.3. NCBI lineage: Eukaryota > Metazoa > Chordata > Mammalia > Artiodactyla > Physeteridae > Physeter > Physeter macrocephalus. The sequence continues at coordinate 29,447,067 of NC_041220.1, read as the reverse complement.
TTATATGTAGTGGTGTGTATCTGTTAATCTCATACTCCTAATTTATCCCTCCCTCTTTTCCCCTTTGGTAACCATAAGATCGTTTTCTAAGTCTGTGAATCTGTTTCTGTTTTGTAAATAAGTTGATTTGTATTTTTTTTGTAGATTCCACAGGTAAGTGATATCATATGATATTTGTCTTTCTCTGTCTGACTTACTTCACTTAGTATGATAATCTCTAGGGTCTGCCATGTTGCTGCAGATGGCAATATTTTGTTTTCTTTATGGCTGAATAATATTCCATTGTGTGTGTGTGTGTATACATATATCACATCTTCTTTATCCATTCATCTACTGATGGACACTTAGGTTGCTTCCACTATTCTTGGCTATTGTGAATAGTGTTGCTGTGAACATTGGGGTGCATGTGTATTTTTGAATTAGTGTTTTCATCTTTTGGGGATGTATGCCCAGGAGTGGGATTGCTGGATCCTATGGTAACTCTATTTTTAGTTTTTGAAGGAACCTCCATACTGTTTTCCATAGTGGCTGCACCAGTTTTCATTCTAGGTGGCCATTTTAAACAGTGAAATCACTAACAACAAAGAACATGAAAATGTGAAAAATGTGGCCTTAAATAGACCATGGAAAGGACACTTGTTCACAGTCTAAGAGCTGAAACAAGAAGTCAGGACATGATCTAGAGGTTTTACCTTAAGCTGCTTTATTTGAGGAATATATAAATGCCTTCAAAAATATATGTGCTCGGGCTTCCCCGGTGGCGCAGTGGTTGCGAGTCCGCCTGCCGATGCAGGGGACGCAGGTTCGTGCTCCGGTCCGGGAAGATCCCCGTACTGCAAAAAAAAAAAAAAAAAAAAAAAAAAATATATATATATATAAATATATATGTGCTTGTACTTTATTTGAAAAAAAAAAAAAGGAAGATTTAAGTTTTTAGAGTGCTATCTGAAATGCGTTATTTAGATTCCATTCCTCCCAGTAGTAGGCTATATGCCCATGCGGTTATATGTACCATATAGTGAGAAGAGAGGGCCACTGACGTGGGCATCCCAGGAAACACCATAGTATGAGTCCGGGTGCAGGGGGTGACAGGGAAGATGCACGCAGGAAGGAGACAGAAACAGAGAAGCAGAAAGGGGACAAGAGAACCTGGGGAGCAGGATGTCACTAGGACAGGGATGAGGCAGTTCCAGAAAGCTGTAAAGTTTCCATTACACAACAGTGTAAGTGCTTCAGAAAGTATTCAAAAAGTCAAGTAAGACAAGAGCTAAAAAAGTGTCCAAGGGTGAAAAGGGAGGACAGACATCTGGCCAACCGTAGGCCGAGGTGCATGCATCAGTGACCTGTTTTTCGCATGGGCCTGTTTCTGTTTAGTTCCTGTTGGACTTTTTGGAGTGTGTGTGTGGGGGGAGTGATTGTACAAACATGGATTATTCTGGAAGCAGCTGGCATGATTTGCTTCAGGCCACCTGCTTTGGGAAGCAGCAATTCCATAAATGCAAAGAAGCAAATAATTGCAGATACTATCTGCCTGCTTTTGAATTGCCATAAAAGGCCAATTCCAATTTTGTTCTAAAAATGGGCAAAAGTTTTCAATAGATGCATCTGGCACGAGACATTTTAAAGAACTTTTCATCCATTCAGTAGCAATGTAAACCCTTGGCAGGAGGGAGGTGGTTATTCCAGCAGGGAGTCCGTGGTCTTTCATTTTAGTACCACCCCTGACCTGTGACAACAATTGAAATGGCATTTTTTGTTGCTGTGAGTGGCACAAATTTGCATTTGGGGTTGACTCCTTCCTTCACAAGCCCGTTTAGAAAGAACTATGAGGACTTGGGCTTTTGCAGTGGTGGAGCAGGTTAAGAGCAATGCACTAAATCCTGGTGCCTGCTTTGATGCTTCCTGGTGGCAAGGACATCCAGGTGAAAGGAACACCTTACACTCCGAAGTGTCTCTTGGGACTAACTGGGAAGAGCTGACTTAGATCTTAGAGTTCTTCCCATTCTGAGCTTTCTCTGACTTTGCTTAGGAAGAGAATGTGAAATAATGCAACAATGATAATGGCAGTGCTGCTATTAATAGCAAATACTCACTGAGCCACCCCTCTGTTCCAGTCTGTGTGCAAAGCCCTTGACAGTGTTATGTAATGCAATCCTCACCATGGTCTTTATGAGATATGAGACATTAGATTTTACAGATGAGCAAAGTGGGGTACAGAGTGGTTAAGTACCATGCCTGGAGTTGCTCAGGTGATGAGAGGTGAAGTTGCGTGTCACACCTTGGTCTCCCTGACTCCCTGGCACTCCTTGCATCCAGTGCTACTTCTCTGTCTGTAAAGTGCCTGGCACTTAGCAGGTGTTCACTGGATGGTCCTTTCCTTCTTTTCTGGGTGGTGGTGGGCTGGAAGGGCAGGCATACTCTCTCTTGTCAGACGGATGGCGACACACCACGAACACCCCCCAGACGCTGGTCATTCAGGCCAGAATGACAAGCGTGAGGAGGGCAAAAGTTGCAGGACTCTCTGGACCCCCTAGGGGATTCGAGAACATTATATAACCTTCTGAGTCACTCTTTGTCATATTGTGGTATTTCTTGATCACATCCTTAGCCGTGGTTCATGATATTTGTCACTAAGTATCTCTTAAAATTAAAAAACAGCAACAACAACAACAACTAGTTTTTCTTTAGCAGTTGAAGACTGATTGCTGTGGTTTGGGGAGAATGAGGAGGTGTTTGAAAGGAATGTTCTTTTTATCTAAAATTCCAACATATGCTGTGAGGTCAAGGAGAGGAATTTTTTCCTATCAGTTTGGAGCTGAATCAGGAACTGAGTTTCAAGGTCCAGAAGTAGAGGAGAAACTGGCTCTTTGTCTCTTCACACAGAGACACGAAATTTTACTGCTGCTTTAGCAGTGCTCAGAGGCCTGAGGGAAAATGGAGAGGGTCCAAAGAGGAAAGCTGAAGGTTATGGTTTCTTTCAGCCCTGCTCAGATTTTGCCTCTGTTCATGGGGGAGGTTGGTGGAGACATTCAGAGTGTCAGAGCTGAATCCTTGCTGGATGGTGGGTGTGGAGTGGTCTTGGAGGGGCCAGTATTACAGGTAGCAGGAAGCCACCTTGGCTTCCTAGGACCTGACCATTGGACCCTCCCATTACCCACCCAGCAGGGATGAAGGGTGCTGGACCCTTACTGAGAGTGGAAGTGCATTCAGGGGCACATATAACAACAGTTCTTTTAAAACAAAGCATTAAAAGCATTATCACACATTTATATTTTAAATACAGCATGAGTGCCTGAGTTTGAACTCTGTATTGTAATTGAGTTACATTAACCAGGTTTATATCTATCTAGAAGGCCTCTGGGCTTCAACTACTTTGGGGTACAGCTGGCAACAAAAGAATAAAATGAACTCCAGTGTCAGACCAGCTGGGTTTGAATCACAGCTTCAGGATTTACTGGTTGTAGAGCTTGGACAAGTCACTTGTGATCTTAGTGCCCCAGTTTCCTCATCTGTAAACTGGAGCGAACAATAATACCTACCTCATGGCATTGTTGTGAGGGTTGAGTCTTAATAAAATAAAACATGAAAAGCAACCAGAACTATGTAAATATCAGCCAGTCTCATTTTTATTATTGTTGTTGTTAATGGTACAAAATGGCATATGCTTGGAGGTGGGGAGACTCCTTGCAATACCACAGCAATAATTGTTTGTTAAGGAAATTAGTTGATGGATTTCACTATGTTTAAGCTTTATGTAAAAACAGTGGAAAGTCCACAATGAGATATCACCTCACATCCACTTGGATAGCTATAATTAAAAACAAAAACCAAAAGCAAAATGAAAAATAGCAAGTGTTGGCAAGGATGTGGAGAAGTTGAAACCCTCTTAACATTGCTGGTGAGAATGTAAAATGCTTCAACTGCTGTGGGAAATAGTCTGGCAGTTTCTAAAAAAATTCAACATAGAATAACGCTATGACCCAACAATTCAACTCCTAGCTGTATATCCAAAAGAAGTAAAAACAGTTGCTCAAACAAATATTTATACGTGAATATTCACAGAAGCGCTATTCACAATAGCCAAAAGATGAAAACTCTCCAAATATTCATCAATGGGTGAATAGGTGGACGAAATACGATATATACACATGATGGAATAGTATTCAGCCATCAAAAGGAATTAAGTACCCATCTGTGCTACAATACAGATGAACTTTGAAGACATTATGTTAAGTGAAAGAAGCCAGATGCAAAAGGTCACATATTGTATGACTCCATTTATTGATATATGAAATATCTAGAATAGGTAAATCCATAGAGACAGAAAGCAGATTGGTGGATGCCAAGGAATGGGAGAGGAAGGATTGGGGAGCATCTGCTTAATGGATACTGGGTTTTATTTTGGAGTGATAATAATTTTTTAGAATTAGATGGAGTTGGTGGTTGCACAACATTGTGAATTTACTAAATGCCACTTTAAAATGATTAATTTTATGTTATACGAATTTCACCTCAAAAAAATGAGAAGCTCTTTCAGATTGTAGGAAACAGTAATCTGGTTCACACTATTTAAAAAATTATTGTTAAAATTTCTTTCTTCACGGTTACCATAAAAATCAGGAAAATGTTTTATTTAGGTGAGTGATGGAATTGATTGGGAATACTATTTTTTGACCTGTATGGTAGATACATAGGTATTTTCTGTATAATAATTTTTTAAGCTGCAAATTTTTGTTTTATGCACTTTTGTTTATTTGTATTATATTTTACAATAAAGTAAAAAGCAAACTTGGTTAGACTGTTCTCTGAAAGAGGACTGAAACTTTCCCCCTTCTATTGAGTAAACACCTTTACTTCATAAACTTACTAACTAGTAAATATAAGTATAGACTTCTTCCTAGTTTCTCTTAAAGAGATATATTTTGAAACCTAGGAAATGGGCCTTTTCTCAGACATAATGCTCATTTGAGGAATTCTTCAGGGTTTAGCACAGTGCTAAAAATTTTGCTGAGTAATTGAATTAATGAATGGGAAAGTGACCAATGTACGAATATAGAATGAAGAGAAAGTAGAGAGTAGAATATGTGATGAGTCACTAATGCTTTGTTTCTTTCGATTGGGGTAATTGAAATTCTGTGCTGTCTACTTCAATGTTGCCTACTCTGTGTTTAGAAGGTAGTTAAAAAGTTTTAGAAAGGGTTGAATGGGGTCTTAAAGTCATCCAGTCCAACCAGTTGCTGACACACAACCCAAATCAGATGGCTGTGCACCTTATGAGCACTGCCTTTGAGGCAGTCTCCCCCTTCTTTGGACAGCTTTAGATATTATCATGTTCTTTTTGGCATATAGCTGCATCCTATCCCTGGATTTCCAACCAAAAGAGGTTTTGAAGGTATGAGGAAGGAGCACCCTTACTATGAAAATATATTTGGGAAAAGACATGTTCTCTTTTAGCATCATTTTTTAAAAATCTTATGAGCAGGAGGACCCTGCATAGCATGTTCATCATTGTGTGAGCAACGCAAAATATCAGATACTCATTGGAATTGAGTGACCAAATTCTTGACTTCAGTAAAAATATAGACTGTCACATTTATGTGTGCCTTCCCATCCTCCTAATTGTCCTAATATTTTAGTAAAAGTGATAAAACTTAGCAGAGTGCTTACCTGAAAGGCAGGGTAGATTTTGTATTTAAACACAGACACACATACAGGTAAAAATGTGGCAAGAAGCCAAACTCATTCCTCTATGTCTAGTGGAAATCTTCCCCACAGGAATATTCAGCCAGGGATACAGAGGCTCCTGTCTTGTTGCTCAGTTAACTCAACTCAAGACAGAGCAAATGCCCAACACACACACACACACACACACACACACACACACACACACACACACACACACTCATATCCACCCCTTCCAAGCTAGTGCGCCATGTAAAACCATAACATGAGTGGTGATCTAAATAATGGGCATTGTTGTGATGACTGCTAATAAAGTTGACCTGTTAGTGAGGAAAAACAGCTGTTAGTTACTCTTTTCGTTTCTTAACACTGAATTAAGTGAACTTGGATTAAATGCCAAAGAACACACTTTCATAAAGTATTGAAAAGATTTTGGATATCAGCCCTGTGAGCTATCTATGTTTTAACTTTAGAGCCTGAGCTCTCCCTTTAAAAATAATTTTAGACATATATAATAATGTAAAAACTTTTTACTCGGACATTTATTTATGGCAGTTTAGTTCTACAGCGCTTTTTACAACATGTCCTGTCCTTCTTCAGAAAGGTAAACCTGTAGTAAACGCTGAGTCATGACACTAACAAAGAGCTAACAGAGTTTTATTGGCAAAAAAAATCAGTCACTTGAAATATGTTAATGTATTTCTGTTAAAGTGTTAGCCAGGAATGTCTAGATTAATATTAACCTCAATGAAATTGAAATTACCCAAGAAAGTTGATTCTTTTTCAGAGAAATATTTTGTTTGCTCTCTTTAGAGACTAGGCAACCGTAGAAGTTACTATCTTAGAAAGTCTCCCTAGACTAGAGCCAAAAACAGTTCCAAGATTTTTGACTCTCTGGTTTTCCTTTTTAGTGTCTTACTCTATGTAATATCCCAGACAAGCACTTATCAAATGAATCCTCTTCTGTTCTATGTGAAAGAAAAGACATTATGGACTTACATGGGGGTGAAAATCTCATTATTGCCAAAGTTGGCCCCATTTTCTGTGTTGTTAGACTAATATGACAATGATCGACTCAGTCTTAAATGTGTATGTGTTGGTTGCACCTTTGAGGAGAAATAGGCACGTAGGGTCTCACTGGTGAGGATAAGGGTCATCATGTCATTTTTGCAATACAATTTTTAAAGATCAAGGTATAGTTGATTTACAATATTGTGTTAGTTTCAGGTGTACGACAAAGTGATTCGGCATATGTGTGTGTATATATATATATATATATACACACACATATATATCCATACATATATGTACACATATATACTTTTTCAGATTCTTTTCCATTACAGGTTATTACAAGTTACTGAATATAGTCCCCTGTGCTATACAGTAAATCCTTGTTGATCTATTTTATATATAGTGGTGTGTATCTGTTAATCCCATACTCCTAATTTATCCCTCCCCCACTTTCCCCTTTGATAACCGTAAGTTTGTTTTCTATGTCTCTGAGTCTGTTTCAGTTTTGTAAATAAGTTGATTTGTATTATTGTTTTTTAGATCCCACATATAAGTGATATCATATAATATTTGTCTTTCTCTGACATACTTCACTTAGTATGACACAGTAATCTCTAGGTCCATCCCTGTTGCTGCAAATGGCATTATTTCCTTCTTTTTTATGACTGAGTAATATTTCATTGTGTATATATCTATATATATATATATATCTCCACATCTTCTTTATCCATTCATCTGTTGATGGTTGCTTCCATATCTTGGCTACTGTAAATAGTGCTGCTTTGAATATTGGGGTGCATGTATCTTTTCACATTATTAAAGTTTTCATCTTTTCCAGATATATGCCCAGGAGTGGGATTGCTGGATCATATGGTAACTCTATTCCTTCTGTGAAGGAACCTCCATACTGTTTTCCATAGTGGCTGCACTTATTTACATTCCCACCAACAGTGTAGGAGGGTTCCCTTTTCTCCACATCCTCTCCAGCATTTACTTTTTGTAGACTTTTTGATGATAGCTATTCTGACAGGTGTGAGGTGATACCTCATTACAGTTTTGATTTGCATTTCTCTAATCATTAGCGATGTACAGCATCTTTTCACATGCCTTTGGCCATCTGTTTGTCTTCTTTGGAGAAATGTCTATTTAGGTCTTCTGCCCCATGCAGTACAGTTTTTAAAGCAACAGAAGCTAGCCATGTACATTTGAGATGAGGTTGAGAGGGTCATTTTGCCTGCCAAATATTAAGGGTATTGGAAGATCAATCTGAGTCACCAAATTACCACATTTATCGGAATATTAGCTTAGAGTCAGGTTAAGGATTTAGCCTGTAAATGGGGGCATAAGGCATGTTGAAGCTGGAGAAATCCATTTGGTAGAGGAAAATGCTAGTTAATGAAAATGTTGACTTCCTTGCCCATAATATAATGTTTTTTAAAATCCATTTACTGGCTAAACTTTTTTCCATGAGGCAATTTGTCAAATTTCCCTAAATGTGAAGACATTTATGTCAATAGAAACGATTTCTCTTTTATTTATTTTATCACCGTTATTACTATTTGTTAAATGCTGGTCATTAATTCCTGAATGTTTTAAATTCTAAATAAAGGGGAATTTCAATTTTTAGATGACTATTTTTAGTGTATGTGAATAGGCATTTTAGATAAATCATAAATATTTAAATTTTCCTCTTCATAAAGTAGAAGAATGTATTATATATATGAACACAATGATTTGAATGGTACTGAGTTTCAACAAAAATGGCATTTAGCTTGAAATTGGATGGCATATGTTTTGGATTATTGAATTTCTATATGTGGTATTCAATAAAATAAAAATATTTTTGCCTCCATAAAATAAAAAGTCAGGTAGCCATTATGAGTGGCTTTTCTTTAAAGAAAGAGGCATCTTTCTAGTTCAAACACTTTGTTATATAACATGCTTGTTTTCTTTGTCCTTCTGGCTGGGGCCATGACTCAAGATGTGCCCATTCTGCAGCCTACAAATCCTTATCTGTATTTTTATGTGAGGCATATATTTCCAGAGAGAGAGAGGGAGAGAGGGAGAGAGGCGAAGGAGAAAGAGAGGGAGAGAGAGAGACGACAGAGAGAAAGAACATGCGAACACGCAATAGAAATTTTCAGAAATTAATCAAGATTAAGTAGAACCAAAGAATGTAAACTGTATACATTCAATTTTTATACCTGGTGAACTGCAAAAATAGTCTTTGGAATACATTACATTGAGAAAACTAAGAAGTGCTTTCTTATGTCGAAATCCCTTTAATTATGAAGGGAGAAAGTATGTTGTTACTATATTATGGATTTCTGTTTGTTGGCTTCGATTCAGGAATATCATCTCTTGGCACCAAGAGGGAAACCTAGAAGGGGCAATATAAAGAATTTTCTCACTTTTTCATTAGCTGGAGTTTGGCTAAACCTAAGGTTGAATGTCAAGGCTAGAACCTTGTTCCCAGACTCATTCATTTCTGCTGTAGAAGACTGCTGATTTACCATAACTCCTGGATAGGTTTAGAATGTGGGGCTTTGCTATAACTTTCCTAGAAAGCATTCATTCACTCATTCATTCATTCATGCATTCATTCTTATAGTTATTTATGTATTAATTCATTCAAACAGCAAGTATTTATTGAGAACTCTGCATTAGGCAAATGTTCAGTTCTCTGGAGATATGTTACTGAACAAGACAGACGAGGTCCCTGCTCTTGGGGTGCTTATATTAGACAGGGAACACAGACAGAAAACAACTAAACAAACAAATGAGCAAGATATTTCAGAGAGGGAAAAGTGCCATGAAGAAAACACAGCTGCAGGAGACAGGGATGGATAGTTGTGGAGGGAAAGTGCCATTTAGGAGAGTGACCTGGGAAAGCATCTCTGAGGAGGTGACTTTTCAGCTGAGTCATGAGTGACAAGTCAAAGCAAACTGTGCATCTAACCTGGGAGCAGGGTGTTCTAGGCAGAGAGAGCAGCAAAGTGCAGTGACCCCAACAGGAACAAGCTCGGTTTATCTGAGGAACAGAAAGAAGGTTGTTGTGGGTGGAGAAGAGCCCTCATGTAAAGGAGTGTTAGGAGGGAACCCAAAGGAGGCTTGGCCTTATCACATGGTATCTGCAGGCTGTGCTTTATTTGATTTAAGACACAGACTGTATCCTTTGTATTTTGCCAATATAGCATCAGCATGCACAGTTGTAGAGTGAAAAATCTGCTCCCTTCATGGTTTCTTTCATTCAAGGAAAAATAATCAGGTTATTTTTCTCTCATTGATTAAAAAAAAAACCCAGTTATTTATGCTTCAGGTGGACAAAGCCTGAAGAACCTAAAAAAAAAGTAAAGAGTACAAGTATTTTAAAACTTCATGCATCACCACGAGGAAACTAGGAGGCTCCAAGGCGGTCCTTCTTTAGCTCCCCTGAACTTGAGGTGCGCCTTTGGTCAAGTCCACGTGGGCCAACTGTAACATAAGGCTTAGCACGTCTTGCTCAAGAATGTTGGAGAATCTGTAACTTCATCATGTGTCATTCATGTTCTCATGATGGAATTGCCATTACATTTTGAGGCTCGTGAAACATGGACAAAAGCCCAAGAAAGTTCAAGTGTGGGCGTGTCCCACACAGGTTCTCACCTGTCACGTAGGGAGAGAAGTTCAGAGGAGCAACTGAGGTCCGCCCCTCCGCCAGGTGTTCAGTTAACAGCATAAGCCCTGGGCTGCTCGGGGGTCACCTTCTGGGGATAGTGAAAGTACCTCCTTTTTATATAGAATCTTTTTGACCTCAGAGCTTGGAGAGGAACCCATGACTTGTTTAAGTGTGATGTGAAGTTTGACCTTCGTTTTCCTCAGAGTAGCTCTACAGTCATCTCTTTTCTTTTTTGTTGACTATGCATGAAAAATATAGGAAGTCTGTGGGGTTTAGTGAAAGGATATACTTTCAACTTTGAAACAGTCAAAATGAGTCTTTCCCTAAGACTTGTTCCATTTAAGATTCCAATAGCTTGATCAACAAATATTTATTTTTAGTGACCAGCTCCATGGCAAAATCCACCTCCAAGATCACTTCCTTGGTGAAGCATTGCTTTATAAGATGTGGGGCAAAGGGCTCTCCGAATTACAGTCCAACCCAGCACACTGTTTGATGGTTCTGTTCCCCGTGAGACGTTTTGGTGGATTCCATACAGAAAGTCAGTGTGGGGTGGTGGAAACTACATAGGGCTAGTTCTCAGACAGCTCCTTACACTTGCTGAGGAGCCCCTGCTTTGACATTAGTAAAATGGCAATAATACCAATCTAAGGGGTTTTGTGAGTTTAAACCAGGTTATGTGCGTATAGTGCTTGGTAAATAGAAACCATTAGAAAAAAGGCAGCTCTTATTTTATTCTGGGTAAACTTGGTTGCCAGTATTAGTGACCAAAATCTTGAGGTCTTTGGTGGGGAAAGATAGCTTCTCGCGCTCTGATCTCTTTTTCTCTTTGTAAGGTAATATTTCTCTGCTTCTGCCTTCTTTAAAAAATAATTTCACATTTAAATGGCAAGTCTCAGGCATATGTAACTTCTCACTAGAGTGGATTTTTCAATCTAGTACAAATCAGCCAAGATGTTTCTTAAAAATTGATCATGTAATTGACTAGTTATCAAATTTATTGCTTCTAAATTCTCTATCTTAAAGGTAGAAATGATAATTAATTACACACAGTTTTCAGAAGAATCACATAAATTATTTTTTGTTGTTGTTTTTGGCTGTGCCGTGAGGAATGTGGGATCTTAGTTTCCCAACCAGGGATTGAACCTGTGCCCCCTGCAGTAGAAGCATGGAGTCTTAACCACTGGACCACCAGGGAAGTCCCTCATGTAAACGATTTATTTAAAAATATCCTATCTCACAGGTAGAAGTGAGGTGGAGGATCTGGAAACATTTTTCTCTCTGTGCTTGGGGTTAAATTTCACAGTGAGATGTGTGAAGATCTTCCTTTTTTTTTTTTGAAAGATTCTAGCAGGTCTGTATATTAACCTTGTCTGATAAGCAACCAGCTAAATCTGTGACTCTAGGAAGAAAGAGAGTGAGAGGGGCCGTGTGGTCTGGTGAGTTATACGGACAATATTGTAGATATTTTGCCATCTGTCTCACAAAGTCTTCACTTGTGCAAAGAACACTGATGAATGTGCCTGGAGAGGGGGGACAGACACATTTTCATTTAGTAAGGATAAATAATTGTTATGGACTGAATGTTTGTATGCCCCCAAAATTCCTACGTTGTGATCCTAACTCCTAATGTGATGCTATTAGGAGGCGGGAGCATTTGGGAGATAATTAGGTTGTGAGGGTGGAGCCCTTGTGAGTGAGATTAGTGCCCTTATAAAAGAGACCCCAGAGAGCTCTTTTACCCCTTCTGCTTTGTGACAACACAAGAAGACAGCTGTCTATGACCAAGAAGCATGCCCTCCCCAGATATTGAATGTGTCAGTGCCTTGATCTTGGACTTCCAGCTTTCAGAACTGTGAGAAATAAATATTTGTTGTTTAAGCTACCCAGTCTGTGATATTTTTGTCATAGCAACTTTAATGGACTAAGATAATGATATGTACCTATAATTGTTTTATGAGCTGTGGGATCCTTATCTAAATTTTACAATGGATAACAAAAGGACTTGTATGTAGGAATAATAGTGAAGAATCCTATTTCATTGAATAGCACCATCGTGCATCCAGTCTCATAAGCCCAAAATCTTGTCATTCTTACTTCCATCTCTCACAGATTTCATATCCACAGTATCATGAAAATCCTGTCTTTTTTTTTTTTTTGGCCACGCTCCACAGCTTGCAGGATCTTAGTTCCCACAACCAGGGAATGGGCCCAGGCCCTTGGCACTGGAAGCTCAGAGTCCTAACCACTGGACTGCCAGGGAGTTCCTGAAAATCCTGTCATTTTAATGCCTGTATATCTTTTCTCTCCTCCACCACTACCACTAGTCCAGACTACCATTACCTCTTTTTTAAAAAATTGAAGTATAGTTAATTTACAATGTTGTGTTAGCTTCAAGTGTACAGCAAAGAGATTCAGTTATACGTATATTTGCAGATTCTTTTCCATTCTAGGCTGTTACAAGATATTGAGTATAGTTCCCTGTGCTGTACAGTAGGTCCTTGTTGTTTACCTGTTTTATGTATAGCAGTGTGTATATGTTAATCCCAAACTCCTAATTTATCCCTCTCCCCCTCCCCCACCCTGGCTGTCCCCTTTGGTAACATAAAATTGTTTTCTATGTCTGTGAGTCTATTTCTGTTTTGTAAATAAGTTCATTTGTATCACTTTTTTAAGATTCCACATATAAGTGATATCATATGATGTTTATCTTTGTCTGACTTACTCCACTTAATATGATAATTTCTAGGTCCATCCATTTGCTTCAAATGGCATTATTTCATCCTCTTCTTATGGCTGAGTAATACTCCATTGTATCTTGTTCAAACTCCTCATTAGCCTCTGGACTCTTCTATCTTTTCTGTCACTCTTTTTTTTTTTTTTTTTTTTTTTCCCCTCTCCGGTTGTGGAGCACAGGCTCCGGACAGAAAAGAAGCCCTTTTCTGTCACTCTTGATGGCCGCTGAGCCTGCGCGCCCGGAGCCTGTGCTCCGCAACGGGAGAGGCCACAGCAGTGAGAGGCCCGCATACCGCAAAAAAACAAAAAACAAAAAACAAAAACAAAAAAAAAACACCCCACTGTGATTGAGTTCCTGGGCTTCTGGGAAAAAGTGAGAAACTCTTTAAAATAGCCTATACAGCCGTGGACTACAGAGCCTTCCCAGTTTCATCTTGCTCAGCAATCCCTCTCATTTTTCAATCCACTCACAGTGGCTTTCTTCACATTCGTGAAATAGACCCAGCTCCCTCCCTTTTCCTGTGCAGTTCCCTCTGGAAAGTGCACCGTCTGATCTTTGCCCTTAATTTCCTTTTCTTCTAATCATCATTCAGAATTAAGTTCAAGTGATCTCTCTGTTGAGGTGAAATTCCTGTAATAGCAGAGGGCACCTCCCTCCTTCCTGGCACTTTTTCCCATTTCAGTTTTACACTTACTTGTGTGGCTTGTGTATTTTGTATTTGTTAACTTCTCCCGTACACTCTAAGAACCTAGACAACAAGAATTTGCTCACCATTTATCCCTAGTGCCCATCTCAGTGCTGGGCACATAAAAGTCACTCAGTAAATACTTGTTTTAAGACGATAAGCTCCATGACGGCAGAGGTGATGCTCGTATTGTTCACATGTGTATATCCGATGCAGTAACTGTTTCTTGGATGAATAAATAAGTTTTCAAAGCATTTTCCCATTTGTTATCTTATTTGAGCCTCCTAGCCACCCCTTGAGATTAAGGTATAAGTGAATAACTCAAGTTTGCATTTCTCATAATTACGTGGCACTTGACCTTGAACACAGTACTTCTCTAAACCAATTTCTTATTTATTACCTTGTTCCCATCAAAGGCATCAAATTCTATTTTCCTGATTTTCAATTCATTCTGATATTTTACTATTATATCTGAGTACAAGTCTTTTTGTTACGCATTGTAAAATGTAGATAAGCATTCCACATCTCATAAAGCAGTTGTAGGTATACATCATTTGTTCTTATTAAGAGTCTGTTCCCATCGGATACACTCACCAGAGTGTTTCCTTACGCTGATGAAAGTTTCACAACACACATGACAGAACATCTACAGCGTTGTCTGTATAGCTCACCAAACCACATGGCCCCCTAACTCATTTTCCCTAAGACCACAGTTTCAGCTCATCAGACAAGTTTAATGTATAAAATTGCTGTCATCTTTCAAAGTGAAGGAAGATCTTCCCACATTTGACTGCAAAAATTAACACCAGGCCCAAAGAGAAAAATTTTTCCATATTTTTTTGTATCCTTTTAGGTGTGAGGAAAGAAGTATTTGAGACTTAGTGGTCTCCAGTTACCAAATGAGGATATTAATAGCCATCTCATAGGGTTATTGTGAGGATTAAAATGAATATGACTATTGTGTGAGATAAATTTACAAATCATAGTTTATAACTATAAATTATTATTTCAGGGGTATGTACAGAAATTAGCTAAAGTTTATTTGTTAGGTAAATCATAAAGTTGAGGATCATTTCAGACTATTTCTAAACTTTTTTCTAGTCTTTCTTCTCTCCGTTCTTGTCATCACCCAATGCCTCCTTCTTGGCCAGTTTCCCTAACTTTATAACTCTACCCACTAAAATCTCTCTCCTTTTCTCTCTGATCTATTCTACTTTCGATTTCCAAAGTAATCTCTCTCTCTTTTTTTTAAAAAAATACCTTTTTTGGAGTATAATTGCTTTACAATGTTGTGTTAGTTTCTGCTGTACACAAAGTGAATCAGCTCTATGTATATATATGTCCCCATATCCCCTCCCTCTTGCGTCTCCCTCCCACCCCTCTAGGTGGTCACAAAGCACCAAGCTGATCTCCCTGTGCTATGCGGCTGCTTCCCACTAGCCATCCATTTTACATTTGGTAGTGTATATATGTCACTGCTCAAAGTAATCTCTCTTAAACCTTTTATGCTCTTTCCTGCTTTTAAACTTTCTTCAAGACTAGTGACCTGACCTTGTCTTATTCTTTTTTTTTTTCTGCATCCATCCCTAGTTCCTGGAGTACAGTAAGTGTTAAATAAAGTTTTAGTTTGTTTAAACAACAAAATCTTGTGGCCTAGAGCACAGTAGTCTCCAAATTTGGACTCATCATCCCAGGAAATGCTTAAGACCATCCACTGGGAAATGGAAAGAAACTATTAGGACTTTATTCCTATTTAGTTTTCAGATCATACCTTTCAAAATTTTAATTTATATTTTGTGTGTATTTTGTAGTTGTACATGTATATACATCCAAATAAACAAGTATATGTGTGTTGGGAATGTATGCTCAAAAGTTTTTCTGATTATATTGAATTGTTTTTTGCTGCGATAAGACTGTGACACAAATAATCCCACAATCGCCTTGGCTTCCAATAATAAACATTTACAGTAAGTCGCCTACATATGAACCTTCAAGTTGCGAACTTTCCAAGATGTGAACCTGAATTCAATCCTCTACAAATGGTTGTGCTTTTGTGTACTTTACTGTACAGTACTGTGTAGAGTACAGTAGTACAGTGTCTTTATTTCAAGCCCAGGATGTCTGGAAGCAAGTGTAAAAACAGTGGTGATGTGGTTGGTACTGTAATGTACTTTACAGGGTACTGCACTGTAAGATTAAAAATGTTTAGTTTTTGTTTGTTTTTATGTATTTGTGAAAAGTATTATAAACCTATCACAGTACAGTACTATATAGCCAGTTGTGTTAGTTGGGTACCTAGGCTAAATGTGTTGGACTTATGTACACATTGGACTTACGAATGTGCTCTTGGAATGGTACTTGTTCGTATGTAGGGGACTTACTGTACTTCTTACTAGGTTGGCTGGGATTAGCTGTGGGGCCCCTCTGGTTGGTTTTGAGTTATCTGAGGCTTTGGTTTGGATTTCTGCATTGAATTTAGGGCTGCTTGATGTCTCTCTTATTCTAGGACTATCAACTAGTCAGGGAAACTCTTCTTGTGGCAAAGCACATGATTGCAAAAAGCCTGGCAGAATCTCGCCCGGCCTCCTCAATCCTCAACCAGGACTAGCACTCTGTTTCTTCTGCCCACAGACTATTGATCAAAGCAAGGCACATGCCTAAGCCTCATGTTAGGGAGGGCAGGATCATATATTCTCCCCTGGAAGGAGAGGAGAGAGTAAACATTTGCTGAACAATAATCCAATTTACTGCACTTATAAAAAGCATGCAGTAAAAGACTTTGTGTGTGTCCATTGGCTTTGCCCTAGAGGATGAAGTCCAAATGTCATATGGTGGCACTCTGGGACCAAGTCTACCTTTCCAGTCTCATCTCTCAGTGCTGCTTTTCATATACACTGTGATCTTGGGTGTCTAGGCCAGTTGGGTGCTATCCTCCAAATGTGCTATGAAAGTTTCCACCTGTGCCTTTTATGGACAATAGCCCTGACTATGAAGCAGATGGCTACTGGTAGGGATGAGAGAGTTCAAGTCACCACATCCAAGGGTTACAGCAAGGGGTAGTCTGGGCTGGGCCAGAATCAGGATCCTGGAGGTCAGTTTGACCTGAGAGCATCAATGAGGGATACTTTGGAAGGGGCCGCTCTCAGTTTCAATAGAGTTTGTGTCATTGGTCAAGGAAGTCCATCCAGAGTATCCATGCAAGGGATTCAGGCCTGGCTCAAGAGTACAGTACTTGGCATCTGGCAGGCATTTGGGAAATGTTTGTTAAGAGCTTTGTGTATTCGTGAATGGGCACTGCAGACCATCTCCACCGCTGCCACTGGTCTGAGCCACTATCATCTTCAATCCAGAGTTTGAAGATAGTTGCCTCTAATTGTTTTCCTTTTCCCTGGGAGATAGCACCCTCACAATAGTCTACAGGCCCTACGTGATCTGGCTGCTCAGTTTCTCTCTCCATGGCTCCTACAACTCGGCTTCCTCCTCACTTCAGCCACTGGAGTGGCTGTTCTCTGAATGTGTAATTCCTGCTGTTCTCTGAATGTGTAATTCCTCCATTGCACCATTCATACTCTCACACAGGCATTTGGCTCAAACTGCATGAGATTCACAAGAGTCACATGAATCTTTATTTACCTCCTGGCCTCCTTCAGGGCTTCCCTGAAATGTGGCCTTCCTATGGAGGCCTTCCCAACTACCCGATCTAAAATTGTACTTCTCCAATACAACTCCAGTTCTCTGCCATTACTGTTCTCCAGAGCACTTTGCACTGTGTGAGAGATGTTTTAATTTTTAGCTGTCTATGGTCTGCTTCTCTCCGTAGAGGGAAGCTCTGTGAAGGTGATCATTTTTGCTGTTTCGTTTGCTCTAGTACTAAGAATAGTTCTTGCCCATCAGATCCTCAATCCATGTTTGGTCAATATCAATTAATGAAAATTTCACCATTCTTCCTCTTTTATTTCCTCAAAGCACTTTCTCTGTACCCATTTCATAGTATATGTCGTATCCTAGCAGTATAGAATTAACCTGTGTGCTGCTTCTCTCTCCCACCAGGATGGGTATCCAATGCTGAATTCTGCATGTGCTTAATACATTTTTGCCCCCAATTTATGATGGTTTATTGAAAGCAAACGATAATGCAAATGTAAAACTTTTTCACAGTCCTCTTGAAAGGCCACTAATGACATATTCACCAGGAACCGTAATTTCTCTCTAAAAGAATCCTGATAGGTGTCATTTGCCCATACAGAAACAATTCACCTTACCTTGGTGATGATGCTTTTTATTTTATTTTAAAAAATTTTTATTGGAGTCTAGTTGATATACAATGTTGTGTTAGTTTCAGGTGTACAGTAAAGTGAATCAGTTATACATATACATATATCCACTCTTTTTTAGATTCTTTTCCCATATAGGCCATTACAGAGTATTGAGTAGAGTTCCCTGTGCTATACAGTAGGTCCTTATTAGTTATCTATTTTATATATAGTAGTGTGTATATGTCAATCCCAATCTCCCAATTTATCCCTCTCCCCTTTGCTGTGGTAACCATACGTTTTAATACATTTTAAAAAATGCATTATATTTATGCTTTTAAAGACATTGCATTGTCGTTTTTCTTTCTCTTGCTGAACGACTATTGTTTCACATTCAAAATCAGTCATTTCTTAAACACCAAGTAGTTGCATTCTAGCTATTTATATGGACAGCCCATCCAAATACAGAATTACTACATTTCTAACCCTTCCATATTTTAAAAAGTTACTCTTTTCTTTGGGCTTGGATGACCATCTCGTTGAGAGGCACAAAATGCTTGACATTGCTCAGAACGATCTCACCTTTCAATAATGATTTAAGTTAAATGAAGAAGATTTGGGGATCCAAGTTCTACGTCATAACATTTAAAAGTGACTTTCAGGGCTTCCCTGGTGGCGCAGTGGTTGGGGGTCCACCTGCCGATGCAGGGGACGCGGGTTCGTGCCCCGGTCCGGGAAGATCCCACATGCCGCGGAGCGGCTGGGCCCGTGAGCCATGGCCGCTGAGCCTGTGCGTCCGGAGCCTGTGCTCCGCAACGGGAGAGGCCGCAGCGGTGAGAGGCCCGCTTACTGGAAAAAAAAAAAAAAAAAAGTGACTTTCACATTGGGAAAAAAAATGAGAAAGATGGTAAGGATGGGAAAGAGAAAAAATAAAAAGTAGACATAGATTAGGCACCAGGTGCCATTCATTCAACGAATACAAGGGTGCCATAGCAAATGGGATTGTATTCACATATAGGCATCCTTATTATATTGAAAATATAAAATGGTTTTATCCTAATTGTTGACTCTAAAGAGGAATGGCCTGCATATTAATTATGACAAATTTCTGGCCTGTATATTAATTATGACAAATTTCTGGCTTTGATAGGAGTTTTTCCCTATCAAAACCAGCATAGTATGACAAATTTCCACCTGATGGATGTATAGTGGCTTACTATATACAACAGAGAAAATATGCATCATTCTGCTTTACCTTACAAAAGACGAATGAGTTTAATAATAAAAAACCTCTTTGATCCAGTAACCTGGGCCTATAAACAAGAAGCTTCTTGTTAAATATCTTGGTGAATATCTTTAAAAAAGTCCCCAATTGGTTTTATTTATTTTTTTTTTTTTTTTTTTTTTTTTTTTTTGTGGTACGCGGGCCTCTCACTGTTGTGGCCTCTCCCTTTGCGGAGCACAGGCTCCAGACGCGCAGGCTCAGCGGCCATGGCTCACGGGCCTAGCCACTCCGCGGCATATGGGATCTTCCCGGACCGGGGCGCGAACCCGGTTCCCCTGCATTGGCAGGCGGACGCGCAACCACTGCGCCACCAGGGAAGCCCCCCAATTGGTTTTAGTACACTGGCTTAATTGGGTATCACATGCTACAGTTTATACTATCTGCTATTTGTTTCCCCGGACCAGAATTGTACTGCCAAATTGCCAGTTAATCTACAAACTCTTAACATTATGACACAAATTTTTAAAAAATGATTCAATTTCCATTAATAATCTACAAAGTTGTTTTACATAGACACAAATTAGAGTTTACCATGTAACAATTTGCTAATTATGTTATAGTATCGGCTTTTTCGTTGTTGTTACTACTGAACTGTTGTTACAAAAATTACTTAAGATTTGGAGACATATTATGTTTAAATGTTACAAAATTTTGAAAAAGGTGCTATTTTCCTTCAGATATTGAAAAAAATTTTTAAATTATTGGTATCAGAGAAGATATAATTGGAAAGTTGTTAGAAAAAAAAGTAAAGAGAAACTTTGGCTGGTTAAATAAATTTTTTGGAGAAATAGGTGGAATGACAGAACAAAGAAGAAAAGAGTTTCAGAACTAGAATATTCAGCAGAATGCAGCATAGATATATCATTAATGGAGCAGTATGTAAATTTACCTTCCACCTCAATGTCAACTCTAAATGAAGAATTTTAAGAACAACTTGAATGGGGAAAAACACTAAAGAATCCTTTAAACTGAACATTCTATATGCCATCCAGGTTCATGGCCATCTAATTTGAATATGCAACAAAAGGACATGCCACTCTTGTAGAAAATTATCCAACTTTTGTAAGAAAGTATAACATTCCAAAAGAAACTGCTAGGCAAGAATATTTCAAATATGATTATGTACAAATTCTCCCAAATGTTTAAACTGATTAGATTATGGTTATTTTACCTCAAAAGATTCTATTTTTTGTCTGTATTATACGTACTTGGGGATAGAAAAAAATCCACTAATGAATGAGAACGTATTCAGTGACTGACAGCTTTTATTACATATTCTTACTAAGCCTGAAAATAAATGAAATGCACATCAACAGTAATGTAAGTATTCAAAATTGAAATCTTATATAGAAAAATTTTATAACTATCAATGCTACCAGAGATGATTTGGAAAAGAGAAAAATATTGGCATACTATGAAGGCTTCTTAATATACATGATTCAGTTTTTGGCAAAGCTATGCTTTAGCATTAAGAAGATTATTCAAGAAACTTTGTGAGTGAGATAATGGTAATTGGCTGAATTTTGCAGAAACTATAGCAGAGTTTTACATTATGGAAGACATTTGCCCAGAATACAAACTTCGGCAACATAACATACTTCTTAGGGGATGGAGTGAAAAAACCGAAATTGTAAAATTATAACAGAATAGCTTGGATAAAAAGAGGAAAAAAAAGAAATGTAAAACATAATATAATTATTATAGATAAAATCCCCAGTGTAGGCCAAGTAGAGTAAAGAGAAGTTATTGTTAGGTGTGTGGATTATAGAAATGCATATATTTCCATATGTGAACTCTTGGATTGGAATTTCCCATGTAGATTAAATAACTAAAGAAGAATTATGTACATTTCTTGTGGACTAAACCACTTGAAAAAACAATAATAAAGGTAAAAACAGATTGAGGGTTCAGGGATATACGTGTACATAGAAAACATAACAGATTGCACAAAAGTGCCTTTATTTCTTGATTTGTACATTCTTTATACTTGATAGTTAACAATGCAGTTGAAAAACATTTTTTGACACCGTTAAATTTTCTATCTTTCGAGAACTAACTGACTGCTTTCTGACTTCAATCAAACATTGAATTGTATTTAAAAACACATTTACTAAAGATTAAAAAACTTAAAAACCTTTGTCAAATATGTGATGGGGAAGAAAACTGATAGCATTATGTCACTAAAAATTACAGGCAGTGTGTTGTACACTTTTAGAAATTGCTGATGATGTAATTAAAGATACATAAATACATAGATATACTAACAGTATGATCAATAAAGAATAAAATGCAATATGAATACAGTAAATCTAGATCATAATAATGCACAATAATTTGTAATAATGATGTCATAACCGTTACTAGTGATACATAATAATGATGTATATATCTCATTTTAAAAAGTTTTCAGTATCAAAAGACTATCTCTGGGCTTCCCTGGTGGCGCAGTGGTTGAGAGCCCGCCTGCCGATGCAGGGGACACGGGTTTGTGCCCCGGTCCGGGAAGATCCCACATGCCGCGGAGCGGCTGGGCCCGTGAGCCATGGCTGCTGAGCCTGCGCGTCCGGAGCCTGTGCTCCGCAACGGGAGAGGCCACAACAGTGAGAGGCCCGCGTACCGCGAAAAAAAAAAAAAAAAAAAAAGGCTATCTCAGCCATCTTCTAGTTTCAGATCCGGGGTTTGTAGAAGGGTTAGACAGTAAATATTTTAGGCATTGTGGGCCTTTTGATCTCTGTTCAATTACTCAACTCTGATGCTGTAGAGTAAAAGTTGCCGTAGACAATACGTAAGCAAATGAGGACTGTGTTCCAATAAAATTTTATTGGTGGATGATATTTTAATTTCATAAAATTTTCAGGTATGATGCGATACTATTAACATTTTTTCCAATCATTTAAAAATGCAAAAGCCGTTCTTATGGGCTGTACAAAAACAGACGGTGGGTCAGATTTGGCCCTGGAGCCACTGTTAGCTGACCTCTGTTCTAGATGACATATACACTTTGAAATCTGTAGAAATGAATTAGTACAAGTACATAAAAATTTACAACTGAAATTTACTGACAAACATGCTAACAAAAACATATTGATGGGACATCATCATGCAGCATTAATTTACTGCACACAGTTCCAAATACTTATCTGGCTGTCAGTTTACATTTAACTCTGTCAATATCAATGCCAGTGGAGAATTTATTCTCAAACTGAAAATTTATTCAACATGATTTAACGTCTACAGTATTACAAAAAATGTAGTCTAGTCCAGCGACCATTCTATAGAATGAGACACAGTTACAAATAAATATTGGAATTGCTGTAATAAATTTATTTGCCATGGAAGAATGATATGTAATTATTTTAAACAAATTACTATATTATAATTAGTTAACATTTTTTATTACTGGGATTACAATTTTGAATTTTGTATTTTATGTTCAGTAGTTTGATTTGTGAATTTTATAAAGAATGACTTTACACCTGTTGCAGTTGTTATAACTGGGAAATAAACACTATACTGACTTAAAAACTTTTACATGAGTAAGAGATGTCTTTTTAAAATTTGTATGGGTCCCCTGTGTGGACCAATGGAAGCCAGTCCTTGGTAGGGATGGAGAGCCCCATCCAGGACAGTCCTAAGGGAGACAGATTACAAAGATGAACAAAACATGACTCTTGGCCTTAGGGTGCTTCTGGCCTAGGGTGAAGCTATATGTTTTGCAGTCCTAACATTTATTTTAAAACATGCCTCCCTGTTATTGTTTTCTTCCATTGCTGTATTGCAGCGCAGTCCAGGGTTTTACTTTAAAACAAAAACAGCAGCATAAAATTTACCCTACCTAACAGCAATAAATCAAAAAAGGATGAAAAAATGGAAACCACTCTTTCAGAATGCTGTGATGTGTAAAATGTTATTGTGTGAGTTTTGGGTTTTTTATTCTACCTCTTTAACTGCACTTGGTAGAGTCAAGAAGCTTCACAGACCCTGCTGTGATTAGCCTCATGTCTTAAGGACAAAGATTAGTCAGATTGACAACTTGTTATTTTTGACAGGACCTGTCAGCTCTATGATCAGCAAAAATATACACTGAAGGTAACTTCAGGGACAAAAAGAAATTCCTCAAAGCCGAAGCTTATCGGCTTTTAGACAAAAATACGAAATCCTGTAGAATTGTAGAGTCAAAGAAAACTTTTTTTTAGAAATAAACTTTGAAACTCGTGGAGGCTGTTTGAAGATAAAAGAAGAGTTGTTTATGAGCCAGTGATGAAAGTGTGTAAAGGGCCACAGGTATTTTGCAGTGTCTATCTGGAGATCTCATTAGAATTTGAAAGCACCTTGAGGAAAAGAAGTTCTTTAAAGTATGAAAGGTTGGCTGAGTTTGAGTGAGGTGAGTCACACCTGGAAGCAAGGATCTGAGGGAGGGAAGTTCTTGCCCTGGTGGTGGTGTGTAGACTGATAGGAGTCAGTGTGTGTCAATCTAGTTATTGGTTCTTATTATGAGTCTTTTGAAAGCATGACTATATAAAAGGCAGAGAACCAATGCAACCATGCCTTTTATTTTTTATTTTTTAATTATTTATTTATTTTATTTTTGGCTGTGTTGGATCTTCGTTGCTGCACGCGGGCTTTCTCTAGTTGCGGCGAGCGGGGGCTACTCTTTGCTGCGGTGCACGGGCTTCTCATTGCGGTGGCTTCTCTTGTAGCGGAGCACGGGCTCTAGGCGTACGGGCTTCAGTAGTTGTGGCACGCAGGCTCCAGAGCGCAGGCTCAGCGGCCATGGCTCACGGGCCCAGCCGCTCCGCGGCACGTGGGATCTTCCCAGACCAGGGCTTGAACCCATGTCCCCTGCATTGGCAGGCGGATTCTTAACTACTGCACCACCAGGGAAGCCTGACTGTGCCTTTTAAAATGTTCTTGGCATTTCCCTGTATATTTGAAAGCTTTTTTTCTGTTCCAGAACTTGTATGATAAATAGGTCAGTGATAGAATATCTAGTCTGACAACTGTTTATTGATTTGTAGTATCTTTTTCTCCACCCTGGGTAAATTCATTTTCACATAATATGATGAACTTGTTGACCCTTACAGTATAAAAATACAAAGCTATACGAAGTATATTGGAGCTATTTGGCTTTCTTCCTACAGAAATGGCATAAGCTACCCTTAAAATATGATCTTCTATAAAACTCCATGTAATTGCAAAAGATGCTGAAATAAAACTAAGGACTGAAATAGATAAAATGAAAGATTAATAAAACAACATTAAGATCAAAGTTAGTTCTTCAAAATAACGAATAAATTGAGTAAACTACTGACATGATTTATTTTACCAACTTGTTCTAGTTGATGAGAAAAGAGAGTAAATATTAGTCAAAATCCAGAATGCAAAATATCATTGAGAGCATGTTTTAAATAATTTCTGTATTATTATTCCCATTTTATACTAAGAACTTTGATGACCAATTTAAATGATTAATTATAAAAATGATATAACTCAAATAAGCACAAGAAGTAAGGAACATAAACTATTAAGAGAGGAAGAAATAGAAAAGGTTACTATGTGATTTAAAATTGATATTTGTTCCCAAGTGTTATGAAACTGTGAAATTCCAAATTTCCAAAATTTCCAAAAATACATTCTTAGGAAGATACACTTTTGTAAAATATGTTACCTGATTTATTTAATAGGGCAAATATAGTTTTGACTTTGAATATAAGAACACTATTAAAATGTTAAAAAAAAAAAAGTAAACATAGGCAAATATTAAAGATAGTCATACAGCAGATGAAAAATATGCTCTAATCAAATAGGGGTACTGCCACAAAGTGAGGAGTCTGTGTCACAAAGATACCACTTATCAGATTAACAGGAAAGAAACCAAAAGCCCACAATGTAAGCTCAGTTGATTCCAGGAAGGTATTCAATAAAATTTACCATCTTTTCTTAAGTCACGTAATAGGTAACTAAAATGTTAAAATTTTAAATTTATTTATTTACAGTTTATTTAAAGTAATTAAAATAGTTTTTTAATAGTATACACTTAGAATGAATAAATATTACATTCACTTCAGAAATACTAAAGCTGTTTCCTTGACCCAGGAGTACGATGAGGATACGCCCTTGTCACCATTGCTATTTAGCATAACACTTGAAATGCTGGTAATAGCTCTTTGAGATGAAAACAAAATTAGACATAAAAATAAAGAGAAAAATATTTTAGGAATAATTTTCTTATGAAAATACATATATATAAATTAGAAAAGTCAAAGAAATTATGGAAATAACTGACACTATTAGAAGTCACAAATGAATTTAGCAAATTTTCAGAATATAAGAAAGCTCCAAAAGTATTGCACATTAATTCCTATTTAGCTATTACTTATTTTTATATATAAAAATATATATACTCCATAACGAGGAAAAGATTTACTAGAGCCTTATCCCACCTGGGGGAAGTGCATTTCTCCTACTCTAGCCCCTGCAGCCTTCCTTTCTCCCCTCCTCATGTTGATATAAATAAATACTTGAATAAATATGTACATGGGGGTAAAGAGACAAATCTTTCATACAGAAGAATTCCAAATAATTCATGTAGATATTTTACCCTCAAAGAGGCAGAATCTCACTCCTTACTCCTTAAGTGTGGGCTATGCATAGTGACTTCCTCCTCAAAGTTACAGTATGGAAAGGGGAGAAAATGATAACTTCACTGTAGAGAAACATGACAAACACTGCTTTATCCAGGTGATCAAGGTCAGTATCACCAGTGATGTTATGTTGATAGTATGTACTCTTGATATGATGTAGTGAAAATGGCACTTTACTTCTGTGGTCTGGTTCCCCCAAACACAAAACATGAATGTAATATGAGAAAAAAACATCAGACAGATCACACTTGAGGGATGTATTAGTCAGCTTGGGCTGCCATAACAAAATACCATAGACTGGGTAGCTGAAACAACAGAAATTTATTTTCTTACAGTTCTGGAGGTTGGAAGTCTGAGATTGGGGTGCCAGCATGGTCAATTTCTGGGAGGGCTCTCTTCTTGGTTTGCAGATGGTGCCTTCATGCTGTATCCTTACACAGTGAAGAGAGAGATCTGATGTCTCTTCCTCTTTATATAAGGGTGCCAGCCCTTTTAGATTAGGACCCTTATGACCTCATTTAACTTTTATCACCTCCTCACAGGTCCTATCTCCAAATACAGTCACAATTGAGGGTTAGAGCTTCAACACATGAATTTCAGGAAGATATAATCCAGTTCATAGTAAGGGACTATTCTACAAAATAACTGACCAATACTTCTCAAAAGTATTAAGGTTATCAAAAACACGGTAAGCCTGAGAAACAGTTAAAGTCAAAGAAGAGTCTAAGGAGACATGATAACAAATGTAATCTGGTATCCTGGATGAGATCCTGGAACAGAAAAAGGACATTAGTTAAAACTTAGATTTAAATAAAGTATGGAAAAAAAAAAGTATGGACTTTGGTTGATAATAATGAATTGATATTGGTTCATTAATTGTAACAAATGTACCCTACTGATGTAATGTATTATAATAGGGAAATAGGTATGAGGGAACTCTGTACTATCTCTGTAATTTTCTGTACATCTAAAACTGTTCTAAAAAATAAAGGTCATTATTTAAAAAAAAACCTTTATGTCATCGGATTAAAAAGAGAAAACATAATTACATTGAAATTTCAGAGGAATTCACAGACTATTTTAATTTTTTTTTATTTATTTGCTTTACGCGGGCCTCGCACTGTTATGGCCTCTCCCGTTGCGGAGCACAGGTTCCAGACGCGCAGGCTCAGCGGCCATGGCTCACGGGCCTAGCCACTCTGCGGCATGTGGGATCCTCCCGGGTCGGGGCACGAACCCGTGTCCCCTGCGTCGGCAGGCGGACTCTCAAACCACTGCGCCACCAGGGAAGCCCGACACAGACTATTTTAAAAGAAGAAAGATGACAGATCAGAAATACTAGAATCGAGAATGGCATCACTAATTACTAAATATATCAGGGACAGCTGACAACTGGTATAGAGAAGAGCTGAATTATTGACAAAAGCACCACAGATTACAATAAGAAACTCCAGATTTATCGAAGAGTAAGGCACTAAACGGATAAACAACAAGGTCCTCCTGTATAGCACAGGGAACTATATTCACTATCCTGTGATAAACCATAATGGAAAAGAATATGAAAAAGAATGTATATATAACTGAACCACTTTGCTATACACCAGAAACTAACACAATATTGTAAATCAACTATACTTCAATTAAAAAAAGCAAGGCACTAAAAAGCAGAAAGGACACAAGTTACTTATCCAAACTCCCTTTAGTTTTTTTTTTTTTTAACCTGATCTTGATTTACCTGATCTATTTCCCGTTGGCCTAATTTCCAAATTCTTTTTCTATTTTGACATTATTATATCCTGTGTATTCCTATGTAAACTTTTTCTACTACTTTTGGAACAAGAGAGGAAATTTATAATTGCAAAATGAATTCCCAGCTATTGAAGAAACAGAATATCATGATAGACGAGTTGGAAGGTTCTGATTTGGTTCTGCCTTTTTTCTGACCTATTCCAAGCTTTTTTTTTTTTTTTTTTTCCTTACAAACCACACAGCAACCACATAGAGGTAAGAGCTAGTGGCAGTGCAATTCATCTAGGACTGGCCCAGGTCGCTCTCAATTTGATCCACCTCTGACTCTTCCATGGCAGCCTGACCTCAGTGGACCCAGCCCTTCCAGTGTGTACTCTGATCGGCCAGATTCAGTGATTCTCTCAGACTCTCTGTCATCATGGGTTGTGTGTGTGGCTGTCTGCCTGCTGAGAACTGCCCCGAGAGCAACCCTGTTGGCTGTGATGAGCACTCTCAGCCTCTGCCTGCATCCCCAAGCCTAGACCTCAGACAAGGGGATTTAAATCCATAACGCTAAAAATGTTCTATATAACAATCATAGGACAAAATTTCAAAGAGAACAACAGAATAACAAAATAATAGGTAAAATCTGTTAGAAAAAAATATACGCTATGTATAAGAAAAATACGATACAAAAGTTGTAGAGGTGCTACATGAATTTATATGTGTCATACCAATACTAAAGGCTGATTCAATATGGAGATGAGAAGACAGCATATGTACTCACAAGAGAAGGGAGAAAATCAGCACGTGCGTGACAAAATGTTTTGCTCAAAATGGAGGGTATGGATTTTAAAACAGTTTTGGGGTACCATTATATACCTATTTAAATATCATAAATCCATAATTATAGCAGAAAAACCAATGGTGGTTGGTGGGCTTTGGGGAAGGCACAATTGTAAAGAACCGCCAGTGTTGTAAATTGCTTTAGTCCTTTTGGAGAGTAGTATGGTATAATTTTTTTTTTAAAGTTTTAACACCTTTCCTTTGTTTTGATGTTGTGGTTCTACTCCTGGGCCTCTACCCATGGAGGTGATGTGGTGATATTCAGACCAGGCTCTAGGGAGTTCTAGAAGAAAAGAGGGTGGGGGAGGTTAGGGTTTAGAGATTTTCCTTTGTTACTGCTTCTGTGTGTGTGTTTTAAATTAAAATTTGGCTAAACAAAGGGTTTAGATGAAGCTAAAATTTAGTTGAAGCTAGTGCTCTATGGAGGTATCCCTAAAGAGAAAAATGTAAATTACACGACACTATTAAAAATAACTCAGTTTAAAATAGGAGAAAATAGGACACTAAGCCAAAAGCCAGAAGTAAAAAAAAAAAAGACTAACAACATTAGCATCACAAAGGAGCACCCACCACATAATTATTCTATGACACATAAAAGGCATATTTTGTGTGCAGGGTCTGTTTAGGCACAAAGGAATATTAATAAAGTGAAGAAAAAACAATACAAAACAATGCATGCATGATACAAGGACATAAAAATGTACTTATGTATGTACGGTGACAAAAGTTAGAACATAATTTAGAGAAGTATAAATACAGCTTAATGTTCTTTAGTTCCCTTTTTCTACAAAAATGAAGTGCAAAAAAAAATGCAGAGGAAACTTAAAAAATTATTCTTTACATATATAGGAGAATATGGGTTATTTGGACCAAACCTTCTTAGATGAGTGATCCAATTAAAATTATCACAGTATAGTTCTGTACAAGGGCAATATACCTGTTTTTATAAATTTCTATAAAATTAAAGGCCTCTGAGCATGTTGGTTGAATTAGCCTGGCACTATAAACCAGGTTCTACAGACATTCACAAGCATGTTTGTTTACTCAGATGCATAAACAACAAAATGATGGATCATTTCCATGTGGGAGTGTTTTAGTATTTCAAAGTCAACATCCAAAAAAATACACAGATGTATATGCAGCTGGAGAACAGTCCTATTTTTCTTTCCTGTTCTGTAATGACATTTAAATTCTCAGTTTTTGTCTGCATTGGTTGTTGGTTTCCAGCATGGTCTTGATGAACCATGATTTTAAGGTCTTCAGAAGGGTACACATGGTGACAAATTAATCTGACATTTGAAAATGATGAAATGCAGTGGAAAAAAAACCCACTCAAGATAAAATAGTGAAAGTTGTGATAAGATAACAGAATAATGGTGGTAGAGGGTAAGGTTCAGTCAGAGCTTTTTTTTTTTTTTTAAACTAAAGGAGTCTGAAAGCTGCAGAGGACAAGATGATTTGGCAAGGGCCCAGGTTAGGAGACAAATCTAGGTTTCTTTGTAGAAAGAAACTGAGTTATAGTCTGAGGACTTCATTCCCACGTTCAGGAGAGCACCCTGATGGAAAAGAGAAGAATCAGGTGAAAGCTGCCAGCAGAGA
This sequence comes from Physeter macrocephalus, assembly GCF_002837175.3. Lineage (NCBI taxonomy): Eukaryota > Metazoa > Chordata > Mammalia > Artiodactyla > Physeteridae > Physeter > Physeter macrocephalus. The sequence goes on along the minus strand of NC_041220.1, from coordinate 29,416,936 downwards.
CTATGGACTCTTGGTGGAGAAGGAGAGAAATGTTCGTTCATTCGTTCACTTTCTGGCTCTAGAATCCACGGCGAATTACCTAACTTCTCTGTGCATTTGTTTCTTCATTTGTAAATGGACAAAACAATTGTACCTACCTCACAGAGTTGATGTGAGGATTAAATGAGTTTGCACAGGCCAGGCACAAAGTATGTTTTCAATAAATGTTAACTATTGTTATTATTGGCAGAAATGGGTATTGCAGGACTTCACAAAAGACTGCAAAATTCCATCCTAAAATTGAGAGCTCTCCAGATAATCTGGGTTACAGAAAATCTCAGAGCCTGCTAAGTGGGGCTACATTCCTATTTAATTAGGGCATTCAAGAGATTGGTGGAACACAACAAAACTGTTTAACCAAATTGCAGAAGTCAAGTTCACTGCGATGCAAAGGCTGGCTACAGGTGTATTTCACTGCGTCTAGCATCTTTGTTATGATTTATGAGGGTCCTGACTTGGTCTTGATCCTGACCCCAGTGACTTGCAATAAAAATGAGCCCAGGGCTTCCCTGGTGGCGCAGTGGTTGCGCGTCCGCCTGCCGATGCAGGGGAACCGGGTTCGCGCCCCGGTCTGGGAGGATCCCGCGTGCCGCGGAGCGGCTGGGCCCGTGAGCCGTGGCCGCTGAGCCTGCGCGTCCGGAGCCTGTGCTCCGCAACGGGAGAGGCCGCAGCAGAGGGAGGCCCGCGTACCAAAAAAAAAAAAAAAAAAAAAAAAAAAATGAGCCCAAAACACATGGCTGGCCATTTGATCCACTGATAGTGTTTCTTTTGCTAAAGCTGGGGAAGGAGGGATGCAGAAGGGGAAGGAAAAAGGATTGCTACCATGTCTTCCTTGACGTTGGAAAGAAAGCAAAGCAACATAGAGAAATAAATGTCCAAAGACTTAAAAAAATCTTAAATATAAAAGAAAATAGGAAATAATTTTTTAGCTGGCAGTTTAAATTTAACCCCAAAGTTCCTGCCCACATTCTAATCTTGGACAGTAAAACTGACAGTTGGGAAACTCACAGCCAGACCAGTGGTCAGTGTCTTGGCTGAGTGCATTAGAACCCTTCTCTGATGACTGAATTCCCATTAGCATTTATTTCTTTTCTTCTTATGATCATCTTTATCCAGTCTTTTATCTGGCAATATTAGGATTCTCCTTAATATGATTTTCTTTACCCTATTTCTCATATTTCCATTAATCCTCTTCCCAGGCCCTATGCTCCAGTGACTCTTCAAAAATTATCATTCCTCTTATATACATTGAAATGGCCTACTAGGTGAAAAAAATTCTTTTTCACTTCCAGGAATATCCAGCCCTCTGTCCCATCCTGCAGTCCAAATGCAAACAGTCCCACGGGTGTCACTTCTTCCATGGAGCCTTTCACGTACCACCTCCTGACCCTCCCCCAGCTGAAAGGAATGGCTGCCTGCCGTTCTGGAACTCCCTAGAGCAATTAACCTGAACTCATTTTCTGAGACTGACCTCCTTCTTCTGTGCGTTTAAATTATTTATGTTCATCTATTCTCCCTCACTACACTGTTAAGAAGGCCGAGGGTATAGGCCATGGCTTATTTATCAGTATTCGATGAATGAATAAATCTTTACCTAAAGTGATACCTAAATTATATTTACTGTATACGGTATTATGCAAAGTAAAAGAAATGGACATGGGTGTCATGTGTGCCATTGTTATTGCCCCTTTAAAAAAATCACTGATCCATCCATTGTATACAAATGTCAAGGCCTAGAGAATAACAGATTTTATGACTGAGAGGAAATGCAACGTTTACAAATTTTATTAACCTACATAAGAACAAAATAATAAGGTATTTCAATTTAGATTTTCCATTTATAGTTTCTCTTTATTCAGAAAAAGACTGGGAAGCTGTAGCTGTAGCTTCATACTTCTGCCATTAACCTGTGTATCATCTTGGGTAAATGATAACAGCAAAATCTATTCATAGAAAATCCAGTCACTTCTCTCCAACCCTGCTGGTCTGAGTCACCAGCATCTTCTCTTTCTGGAACACTGCAGGCACCTCCTACTGGTTTCGCACTTCCTGGGAAGGGCCCGCTGTGCTTTGTCTCTTCCTAACACAGTAGCTAGAGCGATCCTTTCACAGGGAGAATCAGATCATGTCACCCTGCTGGAGTAGCTGCAATGGCCCCTCATTTCACTCTAAGAAAAGCCAAGGTCCTGCTTAAGCATCAAGGTTCCGCATGATCTCTCTGGCCTTGTTTCCCCTTTGACCTCATCTCCTGCTACTCCCCCCTCACAGCTCCATCCACACGGGCTTCCTGGCTCTTTCCCTAACTGGCCACGCACTTGCGCAGACTTGGAGCTGTCTCTTCCTCTGGCCTCAGATGCTTTTCCCCAAACATATGAACGGTTAGCCTCCCACTCCTTCAAGTCTTTGCTCAAAAGTCACCTTTTTGAGAGGTCATTCTTGACCAACTTATTTAAAATGGCAAGCACTATATTACTTCCCCTTCCCAGCAGTCTGGCTATCCCTTCTCTTGCTCTATTTTATTCCATAGCACGTGTCGCTTGTTCCTTTTAATGCACTGAATTTTAAATTTAGTATTATTTTATTGTTTCGCGTCTATCTCTCCCATTCTAGTGAGCTCCATGAGGGTAGGGATCTTTTACATTCACTGATACATCCCCAGTGTCTACTGCGCTTGATGCAGACCATACACTCTAAATATGTGTTAAAGGAAAAGAAGAGGCCTTATAATGTGCCAGGCACTGCTAATCCCTTCCTAGCCCTTTATCACTTAAGCCTTGCAGCTGCACTCTGATGTAAATATTTTTATAACCCCCATGTTAAGTTGAGGGAACTGAGGTTTATAAGGGTTAAAATGCCCAAGGTCACGTAATTAGTCAGGGGGCAGAAGTAGGATGCAAATCAAAGTTATGTAACTTCAGATACTATCCTACTACTTTCCTTAGCTGTGCTGGGCCTCAGCCTCTTTTACATTTATTTATTTATTTTTGTTTATTTAAAAAAATTTTTTTTTTTGAAGTATAGTTGATTTACAGTGTTGTGTTAATTTCTGCTGTACAGCAAAGTGATTCAGGTATACATATATATATATTTTTTATATTTCTTTCCATTATTGTTTATTATAGGATAATGAATATAGTTCCCTGTGCTGTACAGTAGGACCTTGTTGCTTATTCCCACATTTATTTTAATCAACATTATTATCACTCATAATTTTAAGAGTCAAAAAGGCCTACAAAATTAGTAATGAAAAATGATTTTCTTGTTCCCTCCCCAGAAGCAAACACTGATAACCCTTAGCTGATTTTTGGTTTTGGTATTTTCCTCCATATTCATGAATAATATGCTACTGTTTCTACTCCTTGATTTTTCCCTCCAGTTTTAGACATTATCTGTTGACTTTTCATGTTGGAAGATGAAGATTTTAGCCTTCTTCCTTCCCCTTCCTTCATACCACACAGACACACACACACACACACACACACACACACACACACAAACACACTCCACTCACATATTTTTTTCCTAACCCCCGACCTCCCAATATAGTTATATTATACTTTTGGTTAGATCAATAGAAAGGTTTATGTTGTTATTACCTCTGTACTTTATTCATAGATGAATTTTACGCATGTGCTATTTTTTTCCTTCTTTGCATAACCTTCTGTATTCCCTGGAGTTGTCTTGTTTGAAATTTGCTTACTTGTAATTAATTGTACTTATCAATATTTGAACCCCAAGGCCTTCACCACTTTAAAAAATTTGAGTCCTTGAATATCTTTAATATTTGTATTCTGTCCTGACACTTGAATGATGGCTTGGCTGCTCATAGAAATTTAGGCTGGAAATAATTTTCCTTCAGAATTTTGAAGGCATTCCTCCATTAATTTCTAGTTCTCACTTGCTTTTATGTCATTTGAGGCTATTTTACTTTCTGATTCCTCCATATATGGAGGAATTTTTTCTTTCTTTCTCTGGAACTGTGTTTGCTCTTCTCTTTACACTCAAGAGTTCTAAAGTTCCTCAGTGGTGTGCCTGTGGGGCTCTCTTTTTACCCCCCATGCTAGACACTCAGACCCATGTTCTTCAATTCTAGGAAATTCTCTGAGTTTTTCAATTGATGATTTTCTCCTTCCATTTTTTTTCTTTGTCCTCTCAGGAAACCTAGTATTCCAATATTAGATTTTCAGAACGGGTGTACCACTTTTCTTATCTTTTCCCCTTGTATTTTCTTTTCTTTCTTTTTTTTATTCATTTTGCTGCACTTTCTAGAGATCTCTTCATCCTTATCATCCAACTATTAAACTATTGAGTTTTTTATTTCCACTTAGACCAGAGCACAGGTTCTCCCTCTTACCTGGGAAGGAAGTTGAGAATATTTTCCTAGAGGAAGTAGAGTGCTGGCCTCCTGAAGAACGTGTCTGAATTTCTGTGTCTAGCTGTCAGGTGGATGCATAGTAGGTACGCAATAACAGACAAGGAGAGAGCTGTCCACAAGAGCCGGGTGAAGGCAAATGAATACTACTGGAACTATACGCCAGGGCAGGTCTGGGAATAGGTTGCCTGGCAGGCATGTCTACTTGAGATGCTCAACTAGAGCCCCTTCAACTTCTTCTGATTAATGATAGTATTGGATTGAGATTCTGGGGAAGGGTTCAACCTGAAAATGCATCAAGACGCCTTCACGTTGAGGAGGGAAAGTTGCAGGATCTGGGAGCCTGATGGAGCATTAGAATGTTAATTTCTCTGGCATGGACACCTCACTTCAGAATGCTCCTCCCCACTCGCCTCTGGTTTCAGAGGCATTGGTGGGATTACTACTAAAAATCTGTAATGTATTTTCCCAGTTACTTTAAGTGATGCCTCTCCCCCACCTCCCCATCCTGCTAGTAAAATATAGTGGCTTGCTAAAATGATGGAGTTCGCTGCCAATAAAATGAAACAGGTTTGTAGACCCCAAGGAAGTAGCTAGGTAAATATTTACACATGCAACTGAATTTTCTAACTGTTGTGTTTCCCTGATCTTTGCGGAATGCTGCAACTTTTTGCTCACAGTTTAGCATATTGTGGAGATGTGAAAACAGGCAGATGTTTAGTTCCTAAGACGGTGCCTTGCTGCTGGGCCTCCTGCCAGTTGGCCTGGTGGGTTACGTCTCAGCTGCTGGATTGCAGTCCCACATCTCACTCTTATATTTTTCTCATTCTGAAAGCCCTAGAGAATTGGATTGCTTCTATTCCTTGGTTCTTTTTCTCCCAGGACTGGCTGTTGAGTAAGATGCTATCTTCCCATCTCCCTCTTGTTGTCACCAAAAATAAGCACTTGGGCTCTTTTTCTTTAAAAATTTTACAGCCGATCCCTTCTTGTCTTGGGGATCAGCCCACCCAGCCGATCTGTAATAAATTCAGTGGCTCATTTCTACTTAGAATATTAATAAGCACCATGTGGATTTGTGTTTGCTAAGTGAATGAAAGCATTTGTAAAATTGATAATTGTCATATGATCTCTAAAAGTTTCCCCCAGAAGCTTCCTATCAGTTGGCTCTTACATCTTTCCTTAAAATCTCTTTGACTTGGGCCCCTGAAAATCATTGATTCCCTGGTCCGTGTCTTCCTGTTTTTTTTTTCAGGTTTGCTGGTAACACTTTCTTTAGAGCAGTGCTTTTTAAACTGGAGCATGCAGAAGAATCACCTGGAGAGCTGGCATAATTACAGATTCCTGGAGCCACCCCCAGAGATCCAGTTCTGGGATGATACTGATGCTGCTGGGCCAAGGTCCACACTGGTCTATAGCATTAAGAATTGTGGTTCTGATGTTGGATAGACAGGCTCCCTCACCAATTTCCTGAGCTACTGTTTGGGCCCAATCTTTCCAAAATCCTCGAGGCGGAGGCCGAGTGGAGTGGATTTGTGGTACGACATTTCTCTCCAGCAGTACTGCCAGGCCCCCATTCGCTTAGCTAAGGAAAGAGACGAGAACTCTGTTACAGAGGATATAATTCACGTAGGCTCTGGGCTAGGTACAGTCATGTATTTCCTTCACTGAATGTTCACAAGAACCCGATGGCATTAGTACGGCTGGTCTCATTTCATAGAGAAGTTCAATAACTTCCCCCCTATCACCAAGCTAGGAATCAGGGAACCAAAATGTAACCCAGGCTCTGTACTAATCGCCAGAAGGCGCTGTCCTCCTGATCCAAAACCACCTGTCTTGTGTTGAACTTCCCTAAATGTTCTCTTTTGATTCCGAGCTACACTTCCAAGGAGACCAGTAACTGTTCAGGCAAAGAGCTTGTTCGGACATAGTGCTTTGCTTTCGTCCTTAGAGTCTCTGTGATTCACTGGGTTGCCCTCTGCCCCCATGAAAGTGCTCTGCAGAATTACAGATCAGCAATGCCAGAAATAGCTCATTTCCAGAACATAGTTACAGGCAATTTCTACCAAAAGAAGAAAGTGATTTTCTAATAGGCCTACAAGAGAAATTAGATTAAATCTAAGGAAAATCAAGAGATAGGTCTAATGAAATGTACTGTGTTTTATTTCTTCCTTGCAATTCTTTATTTCCTTTATATTAGATGATCCTTTGAGGATGAATTTGCATTTGTTTATGAAATACAAGAGCATATAATTGCTATAATTATTTTGGTGGAAGAGAGTAGTATTCAAACAAAGATAAGAGATGATTACAACTGTTAAGGCTGGCATGAGTCATGATTTGTTTTGAGTCTTTTTGTGTCCTGACATAGTAAGCTGTGTGCTTTCTGTGTCCAGGGATTGAGTGTGGGGCAGTGTTTTTCAGCTTCTTCAGCTGCCAGCAGGTCTTTGCTATTTTTGATTTAGGGAGATAAGTAATAGTCTTCCCAATATTCTCTGTTTCAGTCATTGCACGGAGCCAGAAATAAGATGCTGTTTGATCCTCTCGTTCTTCCCCATCCCTTCTGAATCCCTTCCTTGCCCTCCCTCTAGTTTTTGAGTCAAGTGTCAATTTCATAAGGCTTAGTTACATCATCATAAATTATTGCTTGATCATAGAATCAAAGAAGGTCCAGTTTCAAGAGTCTTAGGATTTGTTTTTTCTCCTAGTCCTAGTTTCGTCATATATTTATGAACTTGGGCAAGTCACTTCTCTTCACTGGGTTTCACTTTTGTTATCTGTAAGGTGAAGGAGTTGTACTAAATTATTTCTAAGATTTAAAGTTACATGAAACTAAAATTTCTATAGAGAAATTTAAATTGCATTTTGAATAAACCATTCATTCAAATTGTGACAACTTCCAGGTGGATGCCTAAAAGAATTTTTCTTATACTCTAGGGAGCTTATCAACTTCAAAACAACAAAAAAACCCTTGCAGGTAGTTAATTGAAGTATTCTAGTCTGTCTCTTAATTATTAAGTGTTTGGATAGAATAATGGAATAATGGACAAATTGATTCTTATATTTCTCACTTAAAAGCATTGCTATCAGGATGTGAAAACTTTGCCATTTGCCAGTGGTGAGAAAAAAACGATATAGTGCTTTCAAGCAATTTATTCAAATCAAAATCTAAGGCTTCAGGGAATCAGACCACAGGACAACTCAGTGGTTCAGCTGTGCCTTTAGGCACCACTTCCTGAAGAGAATCTGCAGATGAAGGTGAAAGGAGCTCTGAATGTGGGGTGGGGAAGATTGGGAAAAGCTGAACAACCCAAGGAAACCACATGTATGATTTCTGTCTTTCCATGAGATCAGATAAGCTCTTAGGGCTTTTTCGCTTTCTAAGCCATTCCAAACATGGCATTAAGTAAATAATGATTATTTGGAGAGGTGCTTCCACGGCCTACTTGAATATGATGGCTGGACAGGAGCATCCCTGATGCTGGGGGCCAGATAGGATTGCTGTCTGGTAACCCACATCCTGAGCGGGGACAAGATGGTCCAGTCCAAATGGAAAGCCCACTAGAATCCAGGTCAGTTTAATGGTTAAAAAAGGCTGTGTGCTCTCCAGTGTGAGTCTCTGTACATTTCACATTTCATTTAAATTCATGTGACTGCCACAAGATCCAGCAAAGTCTTCTTGAGGAGCCTGGCCTGGCAGCAATCAGAACCTCTACCTCGGTTCTAACTTAACATCTCTGGGAGAAGACTGAGGTTTAGGTTAGAAAACAGTGGAAACTTGGTAGAGTTCAGGAGTGCTGGTCAAGAATTGCAAAATGTGCTCAGGTGTCAGACTTCGCATGAGATCCAGGAGGCAGGGCTTCGATCAGTGGACATTTTCAAAGGAGCACTTGATGTTATTTTAAGGAGGGCCGGAAATTCAAAGCCAAGTTAGTGAACAGATGGCGAAGTACAATCCAAGCCAACGGGATGAAAGCAGGGAAGGAAACAGATTAGTCAAATATCACTGACAAAGAAAGAGGAGGAGAGGGTGAGGGAAGGGAGATCCACCCAAAGGTTGGCTGCTCTCTCGGTTGGATTTTATTGACCCACTTGTGTGTTGGGCAGCTCTGGGAAACCACCTCTGAGAGGGTATTTAAAAAAAATGTTTTATGGAGATATAATCCACATGCCATACCTTTTGCTTTTTTAAAGTGAGCAATTCAATGATTTTTAAATGATATTCACAGAGTTGGGCAACCATCACCGCAATCCAAGTTCTGAATATTCTCATCACCCAAAAAAGAAATCCCATATCCATAGCAGTCACTTGCCCCTACCCTTCCTATCCCCCATCCTCCAGCCCTAGACAACCGCTAATCTACTTTTTGTCTCTATAGATTTGCATGTTCTGCACATTTCATATAAATGTGGTCTTCTGTGATTAGCTTCTTTCACTGATAGGGTCATTGAAATTCTATTTTCTCTACAGAATTTACTTTCCTGTTAAAACTATTTTGCGTGCGTGCGTGTGTGTGTGTGTGTGTGTGTGTGTTACTGAATTTAGAGTACTTTTTCCACTTATAAAGTATGTATATACCAGGAAGTGTGCTTGTTATAGTTAATTGAGAGTTATATTGATCTCCAGTTTAAAACATTTTCAAATAAAGTATGTACACATAGCATTAAATGAATTTGTTCTTTTTTCAATGGTTCCTGTCATGAAGCGCCTCAATATAATTATATGATTGAACATACATGCCATTATTATTATAAGGATATAAGATGTAGGCGATTGGTCTGATGTGTACAGTTCCTATAACCTACGCTAGGTAGAAAAACAACAGCACAACAACAAAAAACCTCCAGGTCTCTGAGATCCACTTGTTTATTTGTTTTGTCTCTTTTTTACTGAAGTAAAATATGGAAAAAAATTCCAGTTATCTGAACTTTTTGGTTGTTTGAATTCTGGAAAGAGGCATTATAGTAAGTTAGGGAAAAGGCATCTGACAATGGTTTATAAAAGAAGAGATAAAAACATTGGCCTTTCTATCAGCTGGATCTCTGGGTGTGGACTTTTGAGTTGGGTGAATCCTAGTTCCTGTTTCCTGCATTCATCTGCCTCCTCAAGAAATCATATCTCAGTTGAAGCTTTTCTTTTTGGAAATGGACAGGCAAGGAAAGGCAAGACTGGGAATTGTGCTTCAGAAAAATTATCCAGCTCGTTTAGAAATATGGCTTAACCCATGCAAATTAATATACGTCCAAGAAAACAAATATACAATCAAGCTGATCTGGCAAAAATCTTGCTTTGGCAAAAAAAAAAAATTTACTTTGTAAATTAAAGCAATTTAATTAATGAATTGTTAGCTACAGGAAGCACTAGCCTGAAAAAAGTGAAATATCAGGATAGTGCTGAGGGATTGAACACCAGAACAATCCTGAGATATGGCTTGGTACCAGAATGTATGAAGGAGAAGATTTAAATGGTGGGAAAGTCATTGTCCCATGGGACCCATCCCATCTGTTTAAGACATAACTTTCTCGGTTATGCCTTTCATTCCTTTACATCCTTGAGAGATAAATCATGCCTTTGTTGTTAACAAGAACAGCTGGACTCCTGTGACTAAGGGATCAGCCTGCAGGAAACATTGTTGATATTGGACCATCATTTCCTGCAGAGAGAAGAGTGGCTTATGTGGTGGATCTTCTTTTCTACATACATTTGCTAAATGCCTGTTCATGCATTTTGCAAAGAATTCCCATGAGAATTTCTTAATGGGGCATTTTGGGTTTTTCATCAGATTCTGGCCTTGAACCTTTGCATGTGCTCATATCCTACTGATAAATGCTGAGTGAGCTGCTTGACCCAGAGGAGAAATAAGAACAAGTTCAGAATGGGTCAAGAATGACAACACAATCTGGAATACATTGTCCTTTCATCTCATTAGCTAAATTTCCTTAAAAAGTGTTTAGTTCTTTTACGAAGAACACTTAGAACCCAACTGCCATGGTCCAGGATGGAGTCTTTTGTTTTTTTAACTGAAGATTCAGCGATGGAGCATCTCTTACGATTTCAGTGATGCTGAAACAGAAAGCGCCTGCCCTGAACGCTCTTGAATGCTCAATCCACTGTTTTCTCTATCTGTTTTGCTCACATTACCATGTATACAATCAGCTGACTCGCCCAGGGTCCTGGGAACATACTCCCTTTGTTTTGATCTCTCTTTATTAACTGTTTGTACAGTTTCCTTTCTGACTTGAGTTTAACGAAACTTTCCCTTTCCTGGCTTTATGATCTCCTTTCTTCTACCCTCCTCCCTCTCCCACTATTCTTGTCCTTCCCCCAGACCGCTTATCTAGCTGGAATTTGTTTGATTCCTCTTTCCCTTCCCCTTGTTCTATGGGAAAGCTCAAGGCTAGGCTCCCTTAAACATTTATGAACTTGGTTTGTGCTCTTGAGTTCCTTTGGATAATTCAAGCTTGACCCCATCACATATCTTTTAAACAAGACTTGCTTTGAGTGCTGTAGTATCACGCATGTAACATCCCCTTTAGACTGTAGGGCCATACATTACACTCAAGATGCAGAACAGAGAGACTGACCTATAGATTATACGTTTCATGTTCAAAGTCTAAGGAGTTAGAAGTACTGGGATATTCTAGGTGAGGAACACACCCTAGCTTCTACCGTGCATGTGATTTTGGTTTTAATCCACATCATCATTACTATTCTTATTACTTCTCACCCTTCAATCCAGAGAAGAATAGGAGGGGAGGAAGAAGTAAAAAAAAAAAGGAAAACATTTTGTGATGTTTCCTATAAAATGCCGTACGAACTTGAATTTGGAGTTTAATCGATACTCCTAAGACATCATCTGCCTTTCATGCTACACGTCTGATTCTATACATCTAGCTATACATTATATTTATTTGGTCATGCATCTTGGTTTTCTTTAAAACTGTTGATACTTATTCTCTTGGAATATGTACTGTTTTTGGTGATTGATCACAGTGTAACTTGGCAGTGGTAGGAAGCTCTTTATTATGGGCTCAATTTTTTTTTTTTTTTTTTAAGTTCAGGCAATGAAGAATGAGTCTCTAGTGCTGCTAAGTATTTTAGGGGGTGGGGTGGGGAGTGAAGAGGAGAGTTAATAAAAGGTCAGCTAGCTTGAGTCTTGCAGAGTGCAGAGGCAAGAAAGGGGAAGAAAGTTTCCTATTTCATAGAGAAATGTTGGACAGAGTTTGAACAGGGAATAAGCAAAAATACCCAAATGTAATTTTATAGCCAACTTCCCATGTCTTCATGTCTGCAGGATAACTTAAAATCTTTTCATTATATTTCCCTTGCAACTCAATGTGCTGATGTTCCAAGAGAAATAGGAGGAAGGGTGGGAAAATTCCTTTTTAATGGTTGGAATACACAAGGTTTATTACACTTTTTAAAATTGCAGTGCATTTACACCATAGTGTTAGCCATTATGATATATATATATATATATATATATATATGCGTTTTGAAGTTTCTTTTTTTATTGAATGAAAGATTCTTTAAATTTTATAGTGCTTTACAATTTTCAAAAGTTTCACATACATGATTTTATATCCATTATGACATTTTTGATGACATTATCTGGGTAAATGAAACGTGAAGATCACAAGCAGAATTTCTAAGTTGTATGTACGTGATAAACTGTATGGTGCATCTAGCAAACATTTCTGTTCACAGGAGGCCACCAGATGGGCACACTCCTGTGGAATAAACTCCTTGAGTTAGGCTCACCTTCCCTGCCACTTCACTGCCCCAAGAGACAGAGTAAGATAGCAGTGGGTAGAGAAAAGTAAAGTTCAAGTGTCTTGGCTTTTAGAAGTGAGTGGATGAGGACGAGCCTAAAAGTTGGCAAAGCGGCACCTTCTCACCATATGCCACCTGCATGTCACCCTCTTCTGCTGTTGCCTCTATATTCTGGCACCTCTTCTTCCCCCAAATAGTGTTGGAATGAACGCAGGATGCCCTCTGGCATGCTTTTCCTTTTACCCCGAGATAAGGCTCCCAGGCCTGCCCTAACCCCACGGTATCCACACTGATAGTGACCAAGTTTTGCTAAGGACAAATCAGGACATGAAACTGTGACAGATAAAAATGTGCTTGTTGACAGCCAAAGAAGGCATTGAGGCCATTCGGAAACAGGATTAAATGACAGTCTAGATTTTGACCATCAGACTCCCCTGCCTTCATTCCCTGCTTTGCACCCAGGACACTGGCAGGACACTGGCAGGGAAAGAGTCATAGGCACTGGAGGTCCTAGGCGTCTGCCAAGCATCCTACAGCAATGCCCATCATTGGACAAACCACGCACATGGAGCTTCCAGTAAGGATTTGGTGGTTGACCTTTAAGTATAAAGAGCTAACCAAGAGGAAAGGTGATTTTAAGACAGGAACCCAAACGAAGAAACGAACAGAAAAATAAGTGAGGGGAAAAAATTCAATGGAGGGCTCACAAAGATATATATATATATATATATATATATATATATATATATTTATTTATATACATAAAATAAAAATAAGAGTGTCCTAAGAAACATTTATTAGGGAACTAACTCATGGAAAATAAAAATAAGGCAGAAAAACACAATTCAGTAGATTTAAAGGATACATTCTAGAAAGTAGAACAAAACCAGGAGTGAAAAGTGGGATAGAAAGATAAGGAAGTTAGAAGGTAATGGAAATCTGATGTTTAAATAATAGGCTTTCCATCTAAAAAAAAAAAAAAAAGCGTTCTGAAGAACCTAGGGGCAGGACAGGAATAAAGATGCAGACATAGAGAATGGACTTGAGGACATGGGGAGGGGGAAGGATAAGCTGGGACGAAGTGAGAGAGTGGCATGGACATATATACACTACCAAATGTAAAATAGATAGCTAGTGGGAAGCAGCCGCATAGCACAGGGAGATCAGCTCGGTGCTTTGTGACCACCTAGAGGGGTGGGATAGGGAGGGTGGGAGGGAGACGCAAGAGGGAGGGGATATGGGGATATAAGTATACATATAGCTGATTCACTTTGTTATAAAACAGAAACTAACACACAATTGTAAAGCAATTATACTCCAATAAAGATGTTAAAAAATAATAATAATAGGCATTCTGGAAAAAAAGAACAAAAAAATGAGGGGAAACATTATCAAAGATTTATACAGAAAATTTCAGGATCGAAGGACATGTTTTTTGATGCAGAATGCCACTGAATACCTAATACAATGACTGGAAAAAAGAACTATTCTGGGCATATGATCATGAAATTTCAGAAATATGGATATAAAGATCATGTTTTTGAAATTTTAAAATAATTAATTTGTATTTATTTTTTCTTTGTACTTTTTGACCCCCTTTACCCTTGTCTCCCACCTCCCAACCCCCTCTGGCAACCACCAATCTGTTCTCAGTATCTACGAGCATGGGTTTTTGTTATTGTTTTTTTGTTTCTTGAGTTTCACAAATAAGAGATCATATAGTATTTGTCTTTCTCTGTCTGACTTATTTCACTTAGCATAATGCCCTCGAGGTCCATCCATATTGATGCAAGTGGCAAGATTTCATTCTTTTTTATGGCTGAATAATATTCCATTGTATGAATATACACGATTTCTTTATCCATTCATTCACGGATGGACACTTAGGTTGTTTCCACCTCTTGGCTATTGTAAATAGTGCTACAATGAAAATGGGAATGCATATATCTTTTTGAGTTAATATTTTTGTTTTCTTTGGATAAATACCCTGAAGTTGAATTGCTGGATCATATGATGGTTCTATTTTTAATGTTTTGAGGAACCTGCATACTGGTTTCCATAGTGTCTGCATCAATTTATATTCCCACCAAAAGTGCACGTGTTCCCTTTTCTCCACGTCCTCTCCAACACTTGTTATTTCTTATTTTTTGATAATAGCCATTCTAATAGGTGTGAGACAATATCTCATTGTGGTTTTGATTCGCATTTCTCTGATGGTTAATGATGTTGAGCATCTTTTCATATACCCATTGGCCATCTTTGGAAAAATGTCTATTCAGATCCTCTGTTCACTTTTTAATTGGGTTGTTTGCTTTTTGATGTTGAGTTGTATGAGTTCTTTATATATATTGGATATTAGCCCCTTATCAGATATATCATTTGTAAATATTTTCTCCCTTTCAGTAGATCGCTTTTCATTCTGTTGATAGTTTCCTTTGCTGTACAGAAGCTTTTTAGAATGATGTAGTCACACATTTATTTTTGTTTTTGTTGCTTTTGCTTTTGGTATCATATTTAAAAAATTATCACCAACACATGGACCTATATTCAATATCTTATAATAACCTATAATGGAAAATAATCTGAAAAAATATATATAACTGAATCACTTTGCTCTACACCTGAAACTAACACAATATTGTGAATCAACTAAACTTCAAAACAAATTATCACCAAGACATATCAAGGAGTTTACTATGTAGATTTTCTTCTAGGAGTTTCAAGGGATTCAGGTCTTATGTTCAAGTCTTTAATCCATTTTGAGTTAATTTTTGTGTATGGTGTAAGATAGGGAATGCATATATCTTTTTGAGTTAATATTTTTGTTTTCTTTGGATAAATACCCTGAAGTTGAATTGCTGGATCATATGATGGTTCTATTTTTAATGTTTTGAGGAACCTGCATACTGGTTTCCATAGTGTCTGCATCAATTTATATTCCCACCAAAAGTGCACGTGTTCCCTTTTCTCCACGTCCTCTCCAACACTTGCTATTTCTTATTTTTTGATAATAGCCATTCTAATAGGTGTGAGACAATATCTCATTGTGGTTTTGATTCGCATTTCTCTGATGGTTAATGATGTTGAGCATCTTTTCATATACCCATTGGCCATCTTTGGAAAAATGTCTATTCAGATCCTCTGTTCACTTTTTAATTGGGTTGTTTGCTTTTTGATGTTGAGTTGTATGAGTTCTTTATATATATTGGATATTAGCCCCTTATCAGATATATCATTTGTAAATATTTTCTCCCTTTCAGTAGATCGCTTTTCATTCTGTTGATAGTTTCCTTTGCTGTACAGAAGCTTTTTAGAATGATGTAGTCACACATTTATTTTTGTTTTTGTTGCTTTTGCTTTTGGTATCATATTTAAAAAATTATCACCAACACATGGACCTATATTCAATATCTTATAATAACCTATAATGGAAAATAATCTGAAAAAATATATATAACTGAATCACTTTGCTCTACACCTGAAACTAACACAATATTGTGAATCAACTAAACTTCAAAACAAATTATCACCAAGACATATCAAGGAGTTTACTATGTAGATTTTCTTCTAGGAGTTTCAAGGGATTCAGGTCTTATGTTCAAGTCTTTAATCCATTTTGAGTTAATTTTTGTGTATGGTGTAAGATAGTGGTCAAGCTTTATTCTTTTGCATGTGGTTGTCCAGTTTTCCCAACACCATTTATTGATTCAGTAGGTCTGGGGTGGGGCCTGAGAACTTGCATCTCTATAAAGCTCTCGGATGCTGATACTGCTGGTCCACCAACCACACTTAAAGTACCATTGATGGAGCTCTTGGGAAAACAGTTTTAAGGGTCCTTTGGGCAGGATCCAATTCACTGCAGTATTTGACATTTAGTAATACATATCTATTTGTATTTTTTTCTTTCAGATAGAGAGGTAGATAGGATGATGGTTGATTTTATGTGTCAACTTGACTGGGATAAGGGATGCCCAGATAACTGCTAAAACATTATTTCTGAGTGTGTCTGTGACGATTTTTCCAGAAGAGATGAGCATTTGAATTTGCAGACTGAATGAAGATTGTCCTCACCAATGTGGGTAGGCATCATCAAATTCACTGCCATCCTAAATAGAAGAAAATTGGAGGAAAAGGCAAATTTGCTCTTTTTGCTTGAGCTGGGACATCCATCTTCTCCCACCTCTTGGTTCTTGGGCCTTCAGACTCAGACTGGGACTTACATGACCAGCACCCCTCCGTCCCCTGCCCTCCTCCCCTGCCCCCTGATTCTTTGGCCTCTAGACTCAGACTGAATTGCACCACCAGCGTTCCTCGTTCTCTGGCTTGCAGATGGCAGACTGTGGGACTTCTTAACCTCCATAATTTCATGAGCCAATTCCTTATAAATCTCCTCTTATATGTATGTATGTATGTATCAATCAGTTACGTATCTATCTATCACCTAGCTATCAATCATCTTTCTATCTATCCTATTTATCTGTTTCTTGAGAGAACCCTGACTAATACAGATACATAGAGAGATAGAGAAATGGATAGATAGATAGAGAGGTGAATGGGTAGATTGATAGGTAGATAAAATATTCATTGGAGAAAAAAAGAGAGGGAGGAAAGAAAAGAAGGAGTAGGGAAAGAGAAAGAAAAGGAAGGGAGAAAAGAAGGAAAGGAGGGAAAGAAAGAACTCAGGATATTTTCTGACCCCTTACCCAGTCATGCATGGTAAATACTGTTGACCATATTGCCACCTGCCAAGGATGTCCTTCTTCAGGGTCCAGGTCTCTAGAATGACCTTTAAAATTTTTTTTTCTGGCCTCGCCGCACGGCTTGCAGGATCTTAGTTTCCCGACCAGGGATCGAACCTGTGCCCTCGGCAGTGAAAGTGTGGAGTCCTAACCACTGGACCACCAGGGAATTCTACTAGAATCGCCTTTTTTTTTTTTAACGTCTTTATTGGAGTATAATTGCTTTACAATGGTGTACTAGTTTCCACTGTATCACAAAGTGAGTCAGCTATACGTATCCATATACGTATCCATATATCCCCATATCCCCTCCCTCTTGCGTCTCCCTCCCACCTCCCTATCCCACCCCTCTAGGTGGTCACAAAGCACTGAGCTGATCTCCCTGTGTGACGCAGCTAGAATCGCCTTTCTTATTGCTCCCTTCCTGCCCATCGCCTAGTCTGATGACATCTCTGCCATTCCTGCAGGTGACCACAAACACTATTTATTTGACAGAAGGACCCGCAGTACTGTAGGCAGCCAGGAAATGTCTGTGGACTAAGGAGCACATATGAGGAGCCTTCCAGACAAAGTTTCTCAACATCTCTGCCTCCCCCTGGCTGCTGCCCTTCAGTCCTGTCTGACACTTGTGCAGGCCAGCTTTCAGAGAAAGTTCTGGGAAGTTTTGGAGACAGAAGGGAGACTGGGGGACACTTGTTGTACCTGGGTTTGTGGATTGTTGCAGTAGTTTAAGGATGAACTATCTCAGTGGCATTTTGTGAAAGTTCATCATAAAGATTTCAATTGCTTTTCAATTTTATTTTTCAGGTGGTGGTGGATGGATGTCCATCCGAATGTGAGATCACGTCAAGACACGCTTCCAGCCAAGATTGTGCTTCCTTGTGGGAACCGTGAGGAAACAGGAACCAAGGTTTGCCTGTTTCATATTACTTAATGAAGGTTCTTTTGATTTGCTTGTTTTTTGGTTGTGGTTACTGGGCAGATCTGTGGAGAGGTTCCTCTCTGATTACAGGGTCGTGTCAGTGGACAGTACATGACACAGCTGGCTCTTTGTGTTGTCATGGTCACTGCTGACTCTAAGGACACAAGATTATCAATACACATTATTTTTTATTTTCTCATCGAGCATGGTTTCCAGGATCATTCCTCATCTTCACCATATATATATATATATATATATATATGTATTGTGTGTGTGTGTGTGTGTGTGTGTGCGTGCGCTTTTACCATAAGACACTCACTTCTGTGGACATGCTTTGGACCATGTCCCCTCCAGAAACTGCAACACCTCTGAAATCTCAAACTTTACATCATCTTTTATCTTCCTAGCACATTAGCTCAAGAACCTCCTCTGCAGGACGTCTGTCTATCAGCATATCCAGTAGGTCCTCCCTTCAAGGCACATCCCCAACCTGGCAACTCCTCCCCGTTTTCATTGCTAACATGTGGATTGAAGCCACCGTCATCTCTTGTTTATACTAACTGGTCTCCCTACTCCTGCTCTCACTTCCATAGAGTTTATTTCTTACAGTATCCAAAGTCATCTTTTTCCAGAGTAAATCAGATCATTTTACATGCCTATTTAAAATTTTCCCACAGTTTTCCCAAGCCCTTGGAATTAATCCAAAACCCTTACAGTGTAGCCTATAAAGCTCTATCTGATCTAACACTTAGTTTCCTCCCTGACTTCTCTATCCTCTGCTAACTCCTTGCCCACTATTCAAATTTCTGGGAAGAAATTTGCCCTTCTTGCTTTTCATTAAACCAGAGTCCATTACCTGTTTTTGTAAATGAAGGTTTATTGGATAATAGCTACACACAATTGTTCATATAGTGTCTACGGCTGCTTTTATGCTACAATGATAGAGTTGAGTAGTTGTAACAGAGATCTAATGGCCCATCAAAGCCTACATATTAACTATATGACCCTTTACACAAAAATTTTACCACTCCCCACCTTAAGCACATCAGATGTGTGCCTGCCTCAGGGCCTTTGCACTTGCTGTTTCCGCCATTTTAAACACAATTCCCTCATAACTCAAATACCTCCCTCTTTTCACTTCGTGCCTTTACTTAAATTTTACCTCCACAGAGGCCTTCACTGATTATTCTATTTAAAAAGCAGTTTGTATCACTCTCCATTTTTTCATCTGATGTACTTTAAATCTGCCTGACATTTTGTATCTCCTTGTTCATAGATGTGATAGAGACAGCTATTTAAACACCAAAGATTCATGCTTCTCTTCCACATGTACCACTCATTCTGGAAGCAGCTGCCCAGGATTATATTTTCCAGCCTCCTTGTTTCTAGCTAGGAACATTTGACTAGTTCTCACCAATGGAGTGTCAGCACAAGGATGTACATCCCTTTCAGGCAGAGATGGTAAAACATGAGGATGCTAGCTACTCATTCACTCTCTCTTCCTCAGTAACCTTGGAGGTCATAGGTCATATAGCAGTATCACAAGGTAGGAGGAGTCTGGATCCTTGAGTTACTCTTTGGAGGAAAACTGCCAGACCAGAAACATTTACTTTTGATTTTAGCAATTTTTTAATGTGAGTCTGCTGCCAGCAAATTCCCAACTGCGCTGATTGTCTCCCTGCCAAACTAACGGTCTCATACCAGCTGAACTACAAAGTAATCCCACTACTTTTGTCTACTAGGTGCATGCTAATTTTAAAGGTGACTATTTCAGACCCCTTCCTCTTATGTAGACCTTTTAGCCGCAAATGACACTTTTAGCTGATGAACTAGACTTATGTATGTTTGAGAAAAGAAAAGCAATCAACCAGGAAAGCCCTAACCTTCTTACCACCAAGCCCCTAGACCCACCAGAATGTACACCCACCAACATCTTCTCTGTTCCCTCATCATGAAACTGATAAGGTGTCATTATCCTATCAATAGTCGAATTTACCCATGAGCTCTGGACCCCATCCTCTGTCAAGGACTTTTGTCCTTTGTTTACTTTTCTTCTCTCCTGCATGATCAATATTTCCATCTCTACTGCCTCACTCCCAGGAGCAAACAAACTTTGTATATCTCAACCTATAGTATAAAACAAACAAACAAACAAACCTCAAGCCCCCTCTTGAGATGTCAGTCTCTTCTAGTTATCATCTCATTTCTCTGTCCCCCTTTACAACAAGCCATTTAGAAAGTTATTTCTACATGGTACCTCTACCTTCTCACCTTCCAGTTGTTCTACAGTCTTTTCCAATTTGGTTCAATCCAGAAAACTTCACTGACACTGCTTTTGTTAAGATCATCAGTAGCCTCTATGTTGTCAAATCCAATGAGATTAATAAGTTCTCATTTTATTTGATCTTTCAACTGTGTATAGCCAGTTATCTGCCTGTGTTTTCTTAAAATACTCTCATTTTTTGGTGTCTGTGACTTTACACCCTGGTTTTCCTCTACCTCTTTCTTAGTTTCCTTTATAAGTTCTTCTGTCTCTTCCTGACCTCTAAATGTAGGGCCCCCCTAGGCTCAGGTCTTGGCCCTGTTTTCTACCCCATCCACAGTCTCTAATTAGGGATTAATTTCCAAAATATACAAACAGCTCATACAGCTTAATATCAAACAAACAAGCAAACAACCTAATCAGAAAATGGGCAGAAGACCTTTATAGATAGGTCTTCTTTCTCCAAAGAAGACACACAGATGGCCAACAGCTGCATGAAAAGATGCTCAATATCGCTAATTATTAGAGAAATGGAAATCAAAAGTACAATGAGGTATCACTTCACACCAGTCAAAATGGCCAACATTAAAAAGTCTACAAATAATAAATGCTGGAGAGGGTGTGGAGAAAAGGGAATGTAAATTGGTGCAGCCACTCTGGAGAACATTGTGGAGATTCCATAAGAAACTAAAAACAGAACTACCATATGATTCTGAAATCCCACTCCAGGGCATGTATCAGGAGAAAACTCTAATTTGGAAAGATACATGCACCCCAATGTTCACTGCAGCACTATTTACAGTAGCCAAGACATGGAAGCAATCTAAATGTCCATTGACAGATGAATGGATAAAGAAGATGTGGTATATAGAATGGAATATTACTCGGCCATGAAAAAGAATGAAATAATGCAATTTGCAGCAACATGGATGGACCTAGAGATGATCATATTAAGTGAAGTAAGTCAGACAAAGACAAATATCATATGATATCACTTATGTGGAATCTAAAAAAGTGATGCAAATGAACTTAACTACAAAACAGATATAGGCTCACAGACGTAGAAAACAAACTTATGGTTACCAAAGGGGATAGTGGGGGAAGGGGAGAGATAAATTAGAAGTTTGGGATCAACATATACATACTACTATATATAAAATAAGTAAACGACAAGGAGCTACTGTACAGTACAGGGAACTATGCTCAATATCTTGTAATAACGTATGATGGAAAAGAATCTGGGAAAGAATACATATATGTATAACTTAATCACTTTGCTGTACACTTGAAACTAACACAACATTTTAAATTAACTACACTTCAATAAAAAAAAGAAAAAAATTTTCATCTATATTCTGGACCCATCTATCCAACTATATACTTTTGACATGTGTACTTGTATGTACCCTTGTTTCCTCTCTTTCTTACAGTTATGTCATGAGTCCTGTCAATTCTACATCCAAAACAAATCTTGAATTCATCCTTTTCCCCAATTCTGTTGTCAAAACTTGAATCCAAGTCACCATCTCTGACATGGACTATTAGAATAGACCTAGTTTTTGGTCTCTCCATTTCTACTCGTAGCACACCGTCCATGAATCTTATCCTTTATAGTAGTGATGACCATGTACTTTAATGTCCATGCTTTTAGATATGTGTGCATTAAAAGGATAATATGCCTTCGTGAAAACATGGTCCCCAAATATATAGACATAGCATCCATATTGTTCCAACCTCAAATCAGAAGACTTACCCTAATAATACACAGTTTGATGAGAAAATTTGAACACAGGACTAACCTGGGAAATCTAGGCCACCAAGTTTCCTGCCATTATAAGCAAGAACTGTGTGTGCACTGGGCTGTTGCCAGGAATCCTCTACTTGAACTATAACTTGCTCCTTTTAAAAGTCAGAATAAGAACACTTATTTTAGAGAAGGAAAGCTTAAAGCCTTTTCTACCCAAGAGGTAAAAATGGAACTGTTCTAAGTCTAGGCTCCATCTCCCTTTTCTCAGAATTCCTGAAAGGACTTAGGGAAGTGCAGTGTGAATAACCGTAATTCCCTTGATTTTTCCATTTTGCTCTGGTGTTAAGGAGATGATATACCTTGAATCTTATATCAACCTTTGCTGTATAACGATCCACCCCAAAGCTCAGTGGCTAAAACCACCATGTATTAACCTCACCATTCTGGTGGTTACCAGTTTTGGTTGCTCACAGTTGGGCAGTTCTTCTGGACTCTCCTGGGGTCACTCCTGAGGCTGCACTTATCTGATGTCTTGACTAGAGCAGGATGATCTCCATTGGCCTCACTCACGTGTCTGGCAACTCGTGCTGACCGTCAGCTGGGCCTCTTCTCCAGCCGGCTTCTTATCCTCATGAAGGCCAGCCTGTGCTCCTGCGTGTGAGGGCAGTCCTGTAACTAGAACGTGAGAGCAGAAGCTGCAAGGCCTCTGGAAGCCCAGGCGAGGAAGTCACACACATCACTTCTATTGGTCTGGCCAGCCCAGATTCAAGGGGAGGAGAAATTTACTCCACCTCTTGATGAGGGAGTGGACAGTCACACTGCCCAGTGCTAGCATACAGGGATGGGAGGAATTGTTGTGGCCATCAGTGCCCACAACCTATACAGCCCCAGTACTTTACTTCCTTAGAGAAATACTTTCTCTGAGTTACTTCATGTGTATATATACCTGTATATGTATGTCTTAGTCAAGTTGGGCTGCTATAAGAAAATGCCATAGACTGGGTGGCTTGTAAACACAGAAATTTATTTCTCATAATTCTGGAGGATGGAAGTCTGAGATCAGGATGCCAGTATGGTTGGGTTTTGGTAAAGGTCCTCTTGCATCCTCATGTGGTGGAAAGAGGGCAAGAGAGCTCTCTGTGGTCTCTTTTATAAGGACACAGATCTCATTCATGAGGGCTCCACCCTCATGAATCAGCTCCCAAAGGCTGCCCCTCCTAAAACCATCATATCGGGTGTTAGGATTTCAACATATGAATTTTGAGGGCACAGAAACATGTAGTCCATTGCACTGTGTGTGAATATATATGTAGATATGTGTGCTGTAACTCAGAAATTTACATGTATGTATATATAACATACTTATAATGTACATAAATATAATTTACTGATACGTAGGTATATTTTGGTGAACGTATAAACAACATCTGGACAGGAGTTGTCTGTGGATTGTTTATTATGTTGTCCAAAGTCATTTGTAAAAGGATTTCTGCAATAATACTTTAGAGGTTGCTTAACTCCTAAATAAATATTTCTTTTGTTCAAAAAAGAAATGCATAATTCATCACTGACCTTGGTTTACTTTGGCTTCTAGAAAGTAGCCAGAAGTTCAGAGTTGAACCTAAATGTCATCACTCATTTTTGATATTAGCTTAGATGTAATTGTTTTCTACTTAGAATTAGTTTCCTTTTGTTTTTAACTTCCCTATTGTGTCCAGGTATTTCTTATAAGCTACTTCAGTCATTTTTGAAATGAGACAAGGTGCAATCCAAACATTTAAAAATACATGAATGTGCTTTTTGTAGTTTCACTTCAGAGAGTGATGTTAATGTATTCTAGAAAGACTGGAGAGCCACGTTACGATTATTTCACATTGTGAGATTTGTAAGGTTAGTTTATGCAATAAAATAGTTCAAATAGTGGAGGCAAGTTCCCCAGAGAGCTACTGGGCTCAAATGCCTATGGTTTAATGCATTCGTTTTCTCACTCTTCAGTCAGTCATCTACAAGAGCTCATGGTGAGTCATCCTTAAAAAACAGTCATACACTTCATATCCCCATTTTCAATCTGCTCTCCAATTAACCCCTTTCTCCTTTCTAACTCAGAAAGAAGTCTTCATGGAGGAAAATATCATTAATTTGGTTATTGGTCAATATTAGATTATTATCTCATATATAATAAGTTTCCTTAAGCAGAGATTTTATTTTTTTCAACTTTGATCCTTGACATTACTTTCAGGTATGTTTTCTGAGTTATCAACTCACAATTCATACTTTTGGCACATAATATTTTTCTTTGATTTTCTTTTTCTCTTCAAAAGAATCGATCCCAATATGTTTTTCCATGTAACATTGGCATTTATATTTAAATGTGCAGTCTCTCGCCCCTTTTAGAATGGAAATGCAAAGAATTCAAATGGGTACGGGGGTGAGGGGAATATTGTGATTTATAATAAGAAATGTAGTGCTGTTATGAACATTGGGGTGTATCTTTTTGAATTAGAGTCTTCATCTTTTCTGGATATTTGCCCAGCAGTGGGATTGCTGGATCATATATTAGCTCTATTTTTAGTTTTTTATGGAACCGCCATACTGTTTTCCAAGAGTCCGTCAACAGATGAATAGGTAAAGGAAATGTGGTATATATATACAATATTACTCAGCCATAAAAAAGGATGTAATATTGCCATTTGCAGCAACATGGATGAACCTAGAGATTATCATACTAAATGAAATAAGTCAGACAGAGAAACACAAATATTTTAAGATTTGTCACTTATATATGGAATCTAAAAAATAATACAAATGCATTTATTTACAAAACAGAAACAGACTCACAGACATAGAAAACAAACTTATGGTTACCAAAGGAGAAAGGGAGGCGGTGGGAGGGAGAAATCAGGAATATGGGATTAACAGATACACACTGCTGTATTTAAAATAGATAAGCAACAAGGACCTACTGTATAGCACAGGGAACAATATATAATATCTTGCAATAATCTATAATAGAAAATAATCTGCAAAAAAATACAACTGAATCACTTTGCTGTGCACTGGAAACTAACACAATATTATAAATCAACTATACTTCAATAAAAAATAAGAAACATATATATATTAAAACACACACACACACACATTTGGTCTTCTTGGCACACAGCTCCTAAAACCTTTGTGATTTCTTAAATGATAAGAGCACGGGAGCATTTTCTGTTTAATATTTGGTCTTTTGTCCTCAGATCCTGAGATAGCTCCAGAGAGATAAGATGAAAAGAATGTCTTTTGTTTTTCATAAGCCCCTTTCAACCACATCTGAGTTTATGTTAATGAGGGGATTTTTGGAAAGTACCTAGATTACCATAGGATGGAGCTAGTTGCCAGGGGAAACAACCTTGTGACTAGAGAGTTGGAACTTTCACCCACCCCCTCACCCCACTTCCAGAGAGGAAAGGGACTGGAGGTTAAACTAATCACCAGTGGCCGATGATTCAATCAGTCACGCCTATGTAATAAAGCCTCCTTGATAATCCCTGTAGTACCCGGTTTCAAGAGCTTCTGGGTTGATGAACACGGTGAACTGCTGGGAGGATGGGGAGCCTGGGGAGGGCATGGAAGCTCTGTACCCCTTCCTCCACACATTGCCCTCTTTGTCTGATCCATCTGACTGTTTCTGAGTTGTATCCTTTATGATAAACCAGTAATCTAGTAGGTGGTCAACCTAAATAAAAAGTCAAATTACCTGAAACTGACTTTATTCAGGAATAGCAGAGGAATTGCGATTCGGAAACAAATGCTGTAGCAAGCTCCAGGAGGGTCCTTTGAGGATGTGGGGCAGGCTGTATTTATAGGCAAGGAGTGCAAAGAGGAGGAAGTCCAGCCAGAGGCCAAGGAGTGATTTCATTGGCTAAGAGGATGGGGAGAAATTCTTGGCGGAAGTTCATTGGACAGGAGACAAGTCTTGGTTTTAAGGCGTTTACAGCATATCAGTCTCATCTCTTAAGTTTCGTTTCGTTAGGGCGCATGCATGAGATTCTCCATTTTACATGCTCCGGTTCCATTTTAGATTGAAATCCTTTCACAAAGTAAACTGCTTTCCGGAGTTCTGTGAGCCATTCTAGCAAATTATTGAACCCAGGAGGGGACTGTGGGAACCTCCTATTTACAGTTGGTCAGTCAGAAGCACAGGTGACAACCTGGACCTGCGATTGGCATCTGAAGTCGGAGTGTGGGCAAGGGGGCAGTTTGTGGACAGAGCCCTTAACCTTGGGATCTGACGTGAACTGCAGGTAGATGGTGTCAGAATTGAGTTGAATTGCAGGATACCCAGCTGGTCTGTAGAGAATTAGGGAACCGCTCGGTGGGGAAAAACCCTCACACATTTTGGTGGCCTCAGGCAATGAACATGATCACAAATAACCCTGTAGTAGCATTAATCTCCCAGGACAGCGTTCCATTCTCTAAGACACACAATTTACTGTTCATTACTGTGGCCCTGAGTTACCAGAAAAATGTTATGCTATATTCAAGTAGTCAATTTAAAGAGACATGGAAATATTTCCATCAAGTTTTTATAATAATAATAATTATTATTATTATTATTATTAGTCTCTGTGCTTTAAAGTCTGAAGTTCAATTAATGGGAACATTCACTGTATTTTGTGACTCAGTCGTCATCCTTGGCTCACATTTTAATGGTGCATCCGCTATATGACAGGCACTGAACTAGGAGCTGGATCCTTAGTGGCGGACAAAACACATGCCACTGTCGTCTGGGTGGAGCCTGCAGGACAGACAGTTATCAAACAGGCAAACCTCCCAAAACAACAACACGTAGTTTAACTTGTGTAAAAGGCTAGAAGAGAAAAGAACGTGGGTTGTAATAGAGCACTCCAGGGGTGAGAATGAGGAGGTATAGAACATGATTGTTCATTTAGCGTCACCAGGGAGGGCCAGAGAATCCCCCAAACAGGAGGAAGGCAGGACTGTGAAAAGGGGGAGGAAACAGAAACAACGGGCAAGGGATTGAGATAGTAAGAGGCTGGCAAGGCAGAGGAGCGGCCAGCAGGATGGTGTGGCAGGAGAAGGTCACACAGAAGGTCCGAGAAAGGGAGGACTTGGATTTGGAGAAGATCATGGAGGGCTTTGCAAACCACACGAAGGAGTTTGGGTTTAATTCAGAGTATCAGGGGAAGCCTTTGAAGGATTTCAAGCATAGCTGCTGGATAACCAGCTCGACGTGTTTTAAAATACTTTAGTTATTTGTGTTTCTCTTTGCTTTTGCTTGTATTTGTAGAAATGATGAAGGATACTTCCACAAATGTGTGGTGCAGAAATGAACCCCAATCTGGGGGGCCCCCAATCTTAAACAGTTTGAGAGGGCCTCTTTAAGAAACAGAACTCAGAATTACAAATATAAAATGAGGGATAGAGTTGTCCTCGGAAGGGCCCCATGCAAGTGTGGGGATCTGGAGCTTAAGCTTCATCATGTCACGATGTATCTACTCACTTCTGGTATCATGCAAAGGGTTTTATAGATATTCCTGGCTTTAGGTGGTAACCAAAGTCAATTATCAAGTTTGAGAGTGGCTTGAAGCACCATTCTTCAGAAGCCCTGTCCTTTTTTTATCCCTTCTTCTTTTTCCCCCTCTTGTACCCCATCATCCAATGCCCTCTGACTTCAACAGCTCAGATTAAAAACTCTTGCTTTTGTGATTGTTTTAGAATTGATTTGGAGTTTTTCTGTTGAACTATTTCATCCTTCCACACACGTGTATACATCCTTTCTAATAGTATCCTCTGAGGGATAGCATGAGTGGGTATCTGAAATGGTATATGGGACCGGGAGATGGGATGGAGAAAAGATGATGAGATTCATGTACGGTAAGAGTCACGTTTCAGAGGTTCCATTTTCTGAAAAAAAAAAAAAAAAAAAAAAAAATTACTGGAAATATTCCAGGAGACTGTTACAGTGATGTTCCAAAGCTTCACTTTTTAAGATCAAAGATCCTGGAAAAGTGCTTTATTGAGTCAGAGCCCCTGCCTTTTCTTTTGTTTCACATTCCTGTCGCCTTTGAAATCTTATTGAACACTGTTGCATATCTCTTACCCTATTTGTCAAGCAGTTTTACTGCTGGAAATGGTGTCTATTCCATGAAATGCTCTCTCTACAGAAATAGTACTCTGGTTTTTTTTTTTTTATGAAATAGAGGGAAAGATGAGCTGGCTAACTTATTTCATTCCAAATGCTTTGTAGCAAAAGTTGAAATGAATGAAAATGATTGAGTTTGTAGGCCTGGTCTGCAGATATGAAAAACTGCTGGAAACCACTGAGTGTGGAATGGCTTTAATTTACAGCGTGGATATCAGCCAGCCCATGATATGCCTGCTTTTGGTTAACTTTTATAGAAGAGAAAGAAATACAGAAAGCAATAGCTTTGGGAAAGGCTGTACTTGAAAAGAACCAGTGCTTGAAGCCCTAAGATGCTTATTTACATTAAACAATGGGGCATTGTTCTGGAGGCATGGGAGAGGAGGGGGACAGGTGGTGGGGAGTACGGTGAGTTAGACTGACATACCCATTAGTGAGAACTCAGATGGATCGTGCCCTATCAGATGGCTTCCTCCATGGGCAGGAGGACGTGGGGATGCCCTGAGACCACCAGAGCTAGGACTTGGTGTGATGAATAAGGAGGTCATGAGAATACAGTTTCACTCTCTACTCCAAGAATACTGTCCCTAGATTTGCGCTACATGACTTAAATATCAACGTGTTTGATACTGACTGGATTGAAGAATGGTGGCTGTCGTTTCTTCTTTTATCTTTCTACTCCAGTGCTGACGGTTCATTCAGTGAATATAATGGGGTCCCATAGCCGTGCCCATCAGTACAGGAGGAGAACATCCTTTAGTACACAGATTCTTCCACCGAAAGAGTGACCGACTCTTCAGTTTTCACGTTTTTGCTGTAATCAGGCAGCCCGGCACTGCTAACTGTGACCCCAGCCTCCTGGCAGAGTACTCGAGCAGGGCATCCTGGATGATTTACAGCAACATTGAATCATCTGGCGTTTGGGTTTCATGTCTCGTAAATGTGAAGTGGAAGAAAGCAGTCCCTGCCCCCATCCCATCTTTGAGAGGACAGAATGGTTATTCATGTCTTATTATCGCGCTCGCGCCTTTATCTTCCTTTTTAAAATTTTTTAAGGTAGTATTGAAACCATCTGTGCTGCTTTGAAGTCAGTTTATTTTACTAAATTAAACTTTCCTAGATTGTGCCCTTTTCCTTTACATGATGCCATGTAACATGTGATTAATTCTGGCACGAGTACACCTGTGTCTATAAATCTGACCATTTTGTTTGTAGATGAAGGAAGCTGGAGTCAGAAATTTGTGCCAAATTCAGTTTTTTTCTTCTTGGTATGATTTTATATTAAAGTTTCCCCGTGTGGATAAATTATCTTCCACTTTAAGTTTCAGGTTATTTACAGAGAAAGTACAGTATAGTGATAAACACATAGGACTTAAGAGTCAGAGAGAACCAGGCTCACATATCAAGTTCACAACTTACTGTGTGACCTTAGGAAAGTAACTTTACCTCTCTGGGACCCAGTAACCTCAGTTGTAAAATGGTGATTGTGGTAGCCAGCCTCCAAGGTGGCCCCAGCGATCCTGGCCTCCAGGTGTTCATGCCTGTGTGTAGTCTCCTCCCATGCTGAGTTGGGTTGACTTGTGTAAACAGTAGGGCATTGTGGAATTGATGGTGTGTGACTTCTGAACCTAGGTAATCAAAGACATTGTGGTATCTGCTTCGCCCCTTCTCTTGGATTCAGTCTTGGGGAAGCCAAGGGCCATGTTGTAAGGGTAGTCAAGCAGTCCGAGGAAAGGCTCACTTGGCGGGAACGGAGGTTTCCTGCCAACAGTCAGCACCGTATGGGTGAGCCATCTTAGAAGCACATCCTCCAGCTCCAGTGAAACCTTCAGTTGTCTGCAGCCCTGGCTGATGTCTTGACTGCAACCTCATGAGAGATCCTGGGCTAGAAACACCCAGTCAAGCTGCTCATAAATTCCTGACCTGTAGGAACTGAGTGAGATAATAGATGTTTATTGTTGTGTTGAGCTGCTGAGCTTGGGATAATCTGTGATTCAGTGATAGATAACTGATACCATTATAACGATTGTACCCCCCCCCCCCCCGTAGGATTGTGAGGAGGAGTAAATGTGACGATGTAAGGGTTTGCACAGAGCCTGGCACATAGTAAGTGTTATTCAGAAGGATAAAAGCATTGGTTCTGGATGGAACTTGACACCAGATGACGAGTTCTCCTCTCCAGCACCTGGACTCCAAATGCTTTATATGGGCTCTGCGTTTAGTTGATGAAGAACCCCAGATTTATAGTAGGGTCTTGAGTGAGTGGTAAATGGACTGGCATATCTGGTACTTCTTGTGTCCCGCCTCAGAAGTTCTTATCCCACTTTTTAATTTCAGCCTTTCGGTGGCAACCAGCTTCAGGGCAGTGTTAGCCTGATGGCACCTGCCTCAGCTGCGTGGGTGCCTCTTGCTCCATCATGGCGCTGCCTTGTGGCACACCCACATGGGCCCTTGCGACCACTTGGATGCCTGTGCAAACCTGGACCCGTTAGGAGTGGGAGGTGGTGGGTGAATACTCCTCTTTCCATCCCTTGGCTGGATGATTCTAAGGCACCTTCTCCATGGCTCCTAGGAGATGTCCCCTGGGGGGTGGAGACCTACTGCCCACAGCAGAGATCTGTGCAATGGTGCATCTTCAGATTGGCTTTCTGTCCTTTGTCTTACTCCTCCCACTCCCCCACGCCTTCTCCTTGGGCTCACTGCCTAAAATAAACCAAGAGCTCGCCAGCCCTGCATGTCTCTGGCTCCATTCCTTGGAGGTAAACTTAGGCCAAGACAGATGGCTCTAATAAGAGTTGGCTGAGTGTTGTTTTCTTGATGTGTGTTCATGAAACCATTACCGTGATACCTGGTTTACTCCCTGCACTAGTTTCCCACTGTTCTGAGGACAAAGTCTCCAGCATCTCACGTGGTGGCAGCGGCCTCCACAAACTGAGTCCTGCCCGCACATTCAGCTTCCTCTCCCGTCAGGTGGTCCCACGTCTTCTCTAGCTTGGCCTCCTTGGACTTTGTTCAGTTCCTTTTATGTGACAGTCTCTCTGTTGCCTCCGAACCAAGCACATGCTGTTTCTTCTTACTTTTGCTTGGCCAGTTGTCACTCTTTGCTCAGGTCTCAGCCTAAAAACTGCATCCCCAGGAAGACCTTGAAGATGTCACTTGAAATATCCTCATATCAAAGTGAACTTCTCTTTTCTTAACACCTATTGCACTTGTAAGTATTTTCCTAATGTTTATGTTTCCCTCTTGAGTGTAGACTCTATGAGGGCAGGGACGGTGACCATCTTGTTCTCTATTGCTTAATGTTTGGCTTAGAGAACATTTCAATACATTGAATGAAAGAAAGAAATTACCTGGGCAAAATCCACTTGGCTGAGGATTTTCTGTGTTATTATTCTAAAATGCCTTAATCTGTCCTTTTAAAACATGAATCATTTCCAAAAGGGCCTCCTCAGGCTGCTGAAAGAAAGCATTACTTTAATAACACAAATGACAGAGTTTTTGGTAGTAGAAGAATTTACTTTTATATTTACTTTTTGTCACTTTGCAAAAGGCAATATCATAGGCTCACAACTACTGACAAGCTGCCCCAGTAATTTAGATTATAATTCAGTTTACAAAATGAGCTTGACAGACGACTATCAGAGATCATCTCTTTTGTGTAGATTCTACCCCTGCTTAAGTAAAACTTGTAGTTTCAACTCTTGTAATCTAAGCTCTACTGGAATAAAAAAAGACTTTTGCTTCTAATATATGTTGAAAGAACACTCTATCAATGAGTCATTAGGAAACAGGAGGTGTCCATCCTAGGAAGTCTTCTAACCATTTCAGACACTGCAACACTATTCAGATGGCAGAAGGTCATATTAGAACTCTGCTTGTATACTTAAGGATGGAGAGTTATTTATGAATGAGCTCATGCTTCAAAATATATTAGGGTAAAGTCTAGGACCATCTTGTATTGGCATCAAATGGCCTAAGTTTGTCAACTCATACCAAAAATCTGGAATTGTATCAGAATTGCATTATGGTATAGGTAAGAAACCTCTGAATAATGTTGTATTTAAAACAAGGTGGTTTTTTTTGATGAATATGTTTGCAAAATGGAAGTGTTGACTGAAAAAAAATGCACAACCTAAAAGTTGAGAATTGTTTTATTTGGTGAACAAATCTGAGGACTTGAGCCCAGAAGACAGCCTCTGAGCTCTGAGGGATGGCTCTGAAGCGGTAAGGAAGGAGCCAGGATGTATAGAAGGTTTTTTGTTTGTTTGTTTGTTTGTTTTTGTTTTTGTTTTTTTCTTTTTTTGCGGTACTCGGGCCTCTCTCTGCTGTGGCCTCTCCTGCCGTGGAGCACAGGCTCCGGACGCGCAGGCTCAGCGGCCATGGCTCACGGGCCCAGCCGCTCCGCGGCATGTGGGATCTTCCCGGACCGGGGCATGAACCCGTGTCCCCTGCATCGGCAGGCGGACTCCCAACCACTGCGCCACCAGGGAAGCCCTGTATAGAAGTTTTTGCATCAAAAACTGGGTAGTCGGAACATCAAAAGATTACTGTTAGTTAAAGAAAACCAGACATCTCAAGTTAGTGAATTTACTGCTTTTCTGTATATGGAAATATGCAAGAGTCTGGGCTCATTGAAATCATTCCTTTGACATGCACCTTAATTATCTAGGACTAGTATCCTGTTTTTTTCCATCCTGAATCCCCTCCGGGTGCACAGTCAGGTGGCTGCAGTGACTGAAGACTTGATGGCCACAGCATCCTTTGTTTTCCCATACGGCAGGCAACATTTTTCAGCCACAGAAGTCAACGTTGTGGTAGATCAATAATGCACAAAGATAGCTCCTTTGATATTTTGAAAAGGGCTGTACACTAAGTTTATGATGTCCTTCACAATTTTAAAGATCACACACTTTATGTGTCAAGAAACCATTGATTCAACAGCTATTTATTGAATGCCTACTATGTCCCAGGCCCTTCTCCAGGCATATGAGATATAGCAAGAACAAAATATAGCTTAGCACGTTCTCTTCAAGAACAAAGTTTGCCATGGCAAAGGGCTTTGCAAAACCTCATGGAAAGGAAATGGTTGACATCACTGAGAATTAGTGTTGTCAGCCTACAGGAAATTGGCAACAGATTTCCCACGGTGTTTTCTGAAGCACTAGGCTCTTCCAAAGAGGAAGCAGTGTCATGTATTTCATTGAGAGCCAGCTGTTCCAGCAGTTTATTTGAAGTCTAGAAATGTTCGTTTTCTGGAAGGAAATGGAGATAGCATTGAATTAAGCTACTTGAACTCACTTCTCACTCAGCCACACCAGTTCCTCTGGTAGGGCTGAGCCCTCTTCCCTCGCCCTAGGATCAGGGGAAACTCAGCCAGCCATAGTGAGTTGTTGCTAAAGACCAGAGAAGAATCATGTACAGAGAAGACAAAGGCTATGGACAGTCTTAGAAATTAAGGACCATATTGTGATCCAGATTTGATAAGGCAAGATACATTAAAAATTAATTTCTAGGACAAAATGGAAGAGGTCTTGAATGTGCAATCTATATCATGATTCTGAAGCTTGAGTGGGCATCTGAATCATCTGTGAAACCAGATTGATAGATACTTCTACTCAACCACAGCAATTCTAATACATATTGAGATTTGAGAACCACTCACCCAATTGTTAAAATCCATTTGTTGATGAACTGCCTGCCATACTTTCTCAAAGATTTCCAGAGCCGTTGGGTGAGAGAGCAACTTTCTATGGTGTCTTAAGTAGAATCCTTTTATTTCTGAAAATCTGTAAAACAAAACAACAACAAAAAGTCACAAAAGTTACATTGTAAATTCTTGTTCCTTAGTAGATTATGTGAACTAGGGAAGTTGTATATGACTATGGGTGCTGTGGTTCAATTTTAGATCAAGTGTTCCTTTGACTAATGGGGAAACACTGTGAAATATTTTCATTTGTTGTTATTCAAACACTGCAATTAGGGCCTGAGTTTGGACCCTTGCACCATTGACTAGTGAACTAGGGATCTTTAAACCTTAAAAGAGTTTTTATTTTATTTTATTTTTATTGAAGTATAGTTGATTTACAATATTATGAGTTTTTATTTTAAATGTATACCAATAGTATATGGAATCAAGTATATCAGTGAACAGTGGGGCGATGTGAGTTGTGTGGATAGGACTGCTACTGCTATTTGGCAAAGCCATGGTTTGAATGGCTTAAATCCAGAGCCTGATGGGTTTTGTTTTCTCTCCTTTGAGTGTTACTCAGTTTAATGTATTTCTAAACTGAAAAACAAATACCTTTAAAAATACTAGATTATATAAATTCTTGGTTAGACACATTTGCAAAGATTTCTTTCTGAAAGATGGTGGGAGCAATTTTTCCTTTGGTGCTTTCTCCCAACATTCTGAACTTGCTGTATGAATTGTATGTTTTATAGCACATCATTCTTTTCCTAAAATTCTTTGAGTTTTTCTTTACAAAAAGCAGTGGAAATTTACCAGAGTAAATCATAAATCTTTGCTGCAGTTGACTCCAACAAACTTGAATTACACAACAAAATGAACATACAATTAAAAAAAAATTGGCAGATCTGGTCATTGTTTTAAGTATAGTTCAGCCCCAAGGAAAAATGAAAACTAAGTTATGAGTTGAGTTGTATATGGTGTAATAGAATGAGGCTTTGAAGTACAAACAGAATTTACAATTCTCACAATCCTTGCCTAAAGCAAAAATCTTCTCTTTTGCAGTGTTTTCTTGAATTAGAAACCTATGTTTACCAGCTGCTATAAATCACTTTTTCTTTATTACAGAGTTGGACAGTGTGATACCTTAAAGTAGATGTTGCTTATCTTGGGAGTGGTGTGGAAGTTGAATGAATAAGGGAAGGAATTATAGCTATTTAACAACTGTTTGTAAAGGTTCTAGGGTTCTTGGGAGGAAGCAGGAAGTATTAATTTAAAAATAGTTCCCAAAGCCAAAAAGAAGAGGGAAGAAAAAAGCATTTTATTTCTTAATTTGTTTGGATTATCTCTAAGGAGATGAGTAATGAATGAAATTTGGGATTAGTACACAGGAAGGGCCCCTAAGAGACTGTCTAGACTCTAGGCCATCTTTCTCTTCTACAGAACTCCTCCTGACATTTTTTAGAGAGAAAATTCTCTGCCATATTCTTAAGTGCTTTGAAGGAAAGGGAATTAAGGAACTCTGAATAATCAGTTCAGCATCTAATTAAAACTTCATCATCAAAACAAATTTTTTTAAAATATTTTTTAAAATGTCTCTAATTGCAATTTGTGTTTTCTTAGGTCCTATAGACTCAGTCATTTTACATTTTGGATTTATATAGTTTATTTTTCTGCCCATTAAAAAAAATTTGGTCAAAATTATTTTAAATTCTAAGACACTTTGCAAAATCACTACCCTTTGCCTTAAAATTTCAAGTCGTGTGTTAATTTAACCATGGTATTTCTCTAAGTCAGCAGCAGAGCTATCTTTACTGTCATTGACACATTTTAAACTACTATTGGGAAAAATTTCTTAGTAAAATTGTTTTATGTCTTCCACATCTCTTTCACGGTAGTTATGAAAAGTTCAAACATAGAATTCAGCTAAGATGGGACTTCCCTGGTGGTGCAGTGGTTAAGACTCCATGCTCCCAGTGCAGGGGGCCTGGGTTCCATCCCTGCTCAGGGAACTAGGTCCCACATATATGCGACAACTAAGAGTTCACATGCCACAACTAAGGAGCCCGCATGCGCAACTAAGGAGCCTGCCTGCCGCAACTAAGCTGCAGCACAACCAAATAAATAAATAAATAAAACCTAAAAAAAAAAAAAAAGGAATTCAGCTAAGGTAGCCCAGTAACAAAAGGATGAATTCTGTATTTATCTCTGCAATTCCAGTGCTACATAAAGGAAAATAATTTTTAAAAAGAAATTTGTTTATGCAACTCCTGTAAGCAATATAAATGAAAATATTATATAACTGACCCTGGTGAGCAGTTACACAAATTTCCTTATACTTCAATACTGGGATTGAAAACCCACTACTTTTCCTTTTTCGTACAACTCCCAGGCTGCAGAAGATGGCTCACTCACTTTACTGCATTTCAAC
Organism: Physeter macrocephalus; assembly: GCF_002837175.3. Lineage (NCBI taxonomy): Eukaryota > Metazoa > Chordata > Mammalia > Artiodactyla > Physeteridae > Physeter > Physeter macrocephalus. Next base: position 29,380,815 of record NC_041220.1, on the reverse strand, counting down.
ACTTTGGGACGGCAGAATTTGTCACTGCTACTTGGCTCTTAAACTTACCCTACTTTGGAAGCCATTTTCTGCTGTTGTAGGAAATCAGGTTTTCCCTGAGAAGCATTTCTGCCTGGCTGTGGAATGGGTGGGACCTCTCTAACTTACTTACCAAAAGGCCCATTTTTTCTTGACGACCATGTCTCCAATGAGGTAGACTGTGAGGCTTTTCCCTGGGACTCCTATTTGCATCTATTCCAAATAGAGTTGGAATTTATTTGCTGCTCTTTATTGTTCCAGTTCCATCTCCATATATCGCAGTTCCTTCCAGTGATGAAAGCTTTATGTGCTTTACACACAAATATTAAAATTGTTTAACAACTTACTACTTAAAATGCTTATCTATCTGGGAATGGCTCTGTAAATTTTGGTATACGTTTGTTGAAGAGTATGCAGCCAATAAGAATATAGAGTTTGGAGTGACTTGGAAAAATGCTTCTGTTAACCTGCCTATTAAGTGAGAAAAGCAGGATGCAAAATTGTATATACACTATGACCAGAGCTAAGTAAAAAAAGAGCTCTGCTTCCTTCTAAAAAATGTATGCTTAGAAAAAGTCTGAAAGAAAAGTTACTAAGTCATGGTTGATAAAGAGTGGTGAAACCAATGGCAATTTCCTCTTTTCCACTTTGTTTTCAAATTTTCTGTAATTGAGATGGTATCACTCTAATAGTAGAAATAAAAATTCAGTACCTTACCTTTTAATCAAAGCAACCTAATCATTATTATCTAATGGGTATCTAATGGGTATCTAATGATACCCAATGTTGGTCATTGGGAGAAATAGAGAAGAAAAAAAGATATATAAATAAAAGTAATATTGAATTCACCTAATTTCATTAGAAATGTACAGACTAATACATATTTAATGAGTAACTAAATGATTGAAATAATTCAGTTGACATCCAGCTTCTTACTTTAAGTAATTTCACTTTCCAATTCTGTCTCTGACAACAGAAAATATAGTTTTAAATAAAGCCCTTTCTTAATGTAAATATAAATGAAGTTGTTGAAGTCTTTAATCTGATATGGTGTACTGGTGATCATCAAAACTTAATCCAGGATAAATTCTTCAGGTCAGAGATGGTAGACATTGATACTCAGAAAGCAGAGTGATTTGCCACATTGAGTGACAGTGCTGAGTCCAGAACGTCCACCTCCAGCCCGCCATTAGAGCGTCCTTCCCGCCATGACTGTGTCTCCCAAGAGCCAACCTAAATTCAGAGTCTTCTTTGGTCTGGAACAGTTTCAGTTTTGTACTGCTGTTTCATCTGACATGCAAAGTCTAAGAGCTAAAGAATATGAGAAGAACAGTTTTCCATATGTCTGCTCTGTCAGAACTAACACGCACTGGTAATTGTACCACCAAAGCCATTTAGAAGTCTTCATTGCTGGGGAGGCCCTCTTTCCAACATGAATCACTTGAACATCGTGCTTGCAGACAATGACCGTGCGCTGTTTGTACTGGGGAATAGGAAGTGAACTTGGGAAAGGATATTTACAAAAATGCAAATATCCACATGCAGCTAATAAAGAGACCTTGTGGGAAATAGCTCCCCATCTAGCTTTTCCCCCTCTGCACTAGGGCACGTTTTCATGCTTCCATTTTTGTTCGTGTTGTTAACACCGTTTTGGGGCAGCTCTGTTTATTACTGCTTCCAAAAAAAAATTCCTTACCACAGGACAATTATTTTGGCTAGTTGGAAGAAAGTTTGCATTTTCTATCTCTAGGAGGTGGAGAATAAGAAGAGTATTTATTAAGGGAAATGTGACATTGCTTTGTGTTTGGCAGTTTCTTGGGAGACTACTCAGCCTTGGGACTTGTGCAATTGATGCCAAGACTATAGCAATGGTTGTAAAGTTATATATTTTTATGTTATGGTCTTAAACAATGCTCTCTGCATTTCTGCCCTCAGAGAAGCTTTGTAAATGAAAATAAAGTGGAGTGTTTATACCGCCTCTAAAAACATTTGAAAACTCACAAACTTACAAAAATGCTCTTCAGGTATGGTTTATCATGTATTGAATTTGTCTAACACGCCTTTGGGAGTATGTATCATTTTTCATATTTTATTTTAAAGATTTTTTTTTGATGTGGACCATTTTTAAAAGTCTTTATTGAATTTGTTACAATACTGCTTCTGTTTTATGTTTTGGTTTTTTGGCTGAGAGACATGTGGGATCTTAGCTCCCTGACCAGGGATCGAACCTGCACCCCCTGCCTTGGAAGGTGAAGTCTTAACCATTGAACCACCAGGGAGGTCTCATTTTTCATACTTTAAAGATGAAAAAAAAAAAAACCCCTCCTGATTGCAGCTAAAAATTGGCAGTTCAGCATGGTCTTGTGATCTCCAGTCTCAAATTTCATGTCCTTTCCCCCATCCTCTATGATTTATGGTCCCTCTGCCCTAGGGGCCCCATTCCATTTACAGGACAAAAATTCACTAAACTTTTGCACTTTGTGTAACACAGCTGTACTGAAATTGTACTTCATTGCTTGCGTGAGTCTCCATCTTTGCATCTTTCTCAGTGAGGGAAGGAGTAATAGAGCAATGATAACTTTAAAAATTTCTCTTGAGATAGTGTTTTTTTGGTAGATTCAGTTCAGTTTGCTTTGTTTAAACCCTGGAAATAATTATAAAATGGTAGTTGAGTTCAAATAGTGGTTTTTGTTAGAAATATATGTCTGTTCTGATTTGATTCATTTTTAAAAAATAGTGCATGTGTGAGCACAGACTTAATAACATAGAATAGTGGCATTCTTAACTCAAGTTTTCTACCTGCCTACGTAGGTGATTTTTAGCCATCAGAAAGGAGGGCATTTACACTGAAAGAAAGCTCTGCAGTTTGTTAGTAGTTTTCATAGGACACTCCAAGGTTTCTGTTCTTAATAGTGTTCTTTAGCCTGTGACATGAGTCAGTAATTGCTGAATGTTTGTTTCATCATGATTTTTTTTTAATTGAGATACAGTTGATGTACAATATTGTATAGGTTACAGGTGTACAACATATAATGATTCACAATTTTTAAAGGTTATAGTCCATTTATACTTATTGTAAAATATTGGCTTTATATCCTGTGTTATACAATATATCCTTGTAGCTTATTTATTTTATACATAATAGTTTGTATCCCTTACCCCTATCTTACCCCTCCCCCTTTCCCTCTTCCCACTGGTAACCACTATTTATTCTCTAAATCTATCTATCTATCTATATATTTTTTTTTGTTGTTTTGGTTTGTTTTTTTTTACCCTAACTCTATGAAACTGGCACAAATGAAAAAATATGATGCTGTTTGTCCATCTTCTACTATAATCCTCCTCAACACTCTTTCTGCCTTTGCTCATTCAAAAAATATTTATGGAGAACTTACTCTGAAGCCTGGACACAGAAGAGTAAGTGACTTGCCCAAGATCTCAGGGTTAGTAAGTACCATGGTCAGGACTTGCATGAAGTCTATTTGGTTACAAAGCCACATGCTTAACTGCTAAGCCATTGTAATATGTGCTGTGTGTGTGTGTGTGTGTGTGTGAGACAGAGAGAGAGAGAGAGAGAGAGAGAGAGAGAGAGAGATATTAAAAGAACACCTAAGACATGGTCTTCCTTCTCCCAGTCCTTACAGAGGGCGGCACTTTGGGATTCACGCTTATCCCTGTCTTCTGTATGAGCTCTGTGCTGCCTAGACGTATATCTTCATTATTCCCTAATGCCAAGGAAATATGGCTTGGTAGCATTTCAATGGGAGAACATAGATGTGTAAGTGAGAATGATCACTCTTTCTGGAGAAGAGACATTTTCTCAGTGACCTATATTTTCTGACTTTTGACAAATATTTTAATCTTCAGTATTTAAAAAAAATGACCTCTTTTATGCTTGAAAAATATGGGAAACTAATTTCAACAACACAGAATGATCTTTCCCCTCTGCAAAGATCTTAGTGCTAAGTGTTATGGGCAGGAGGTGCTATGAAACAAGAACATACTCAGTGACTGCCCTACATCTGGTCAATTCAGGACAAGAAACAAGATTGGTCCTAAACCAATGGGACCCTTCGTGGGATTCACAGATTGGTACTGCTAACCAGACTGATTATGAACAGTCTGTGACCAGATAGATACAAAAATTGAGAGTGCTTAGCAACTTTGTGGCTAACTGAAAGAAACGTGACAGTGTCATATTATGTCTGCTGAAACTAATGATAAAAACAAGGGTGTTTGTATTTTCTATATTTTTGTTTTTCTTTTCTCCTCCCCCCGCACCAGCTTTATTGTGGTATAATTGACAAATGAAACTGTGTACACTTAAAGTGTAAAACTGATGATTTCTACAATGATGATTTGACATATGCATATATTACATTTTGAAAGATTACATAATCAGGTTAATTAACAAACCCATCACCTCATGTAGTTATCTTTTTTTTTTGGTAGTGAGAACACTTAAGATATGCTCTCTTAGCAAATTTCAAGTATGCAATATAGTATTATTGACTACACTTACCATGCTTCACATTAGATTCCCCAGAACTTACCATCTTATAACTTGTACCCTTTGACCAGTATCTCGCCATCTCCCTCACCCCTGAGTCCTGGTAATCACCATTCTACTCTGTTTCTATGAATTTGACTTTTTTTTTTTAGATTCCACATATAAGTGAGATTGTACACTATTAGTCTTTTCTCTGTCTGGCTTCTTTCACTTAGCATAATGTCCTCTAGATTCATCCATGGTGTTGCAAATGGCAAGATTTCTGTTTTCTCGTGGATGAATAATATTCCACTGTTGTATGTTATCTCTCTATCTGCCTATCTATCTATCTATCTATCTCACATCTTCCTGATCCATCCAGTGAACACGTAGGTTGTTTTCATATGTTGGCTATTGTGGGTAATAAACATAAGTGTTTTCATTCTCTTTTTTTGGTAATTCATCTCTGTTTTATTTTCCAAAAATGTCTATTTTGGATTGAAAATTAAAAACAAATAAACAAACTGGTCTTCTACCACAGATTGTTTGAGAACACTGTGCTAAACCACAAGCAAGTCAGGTTTGTTACTGAATTGAAAAAAAAAATTTTTTTAAACACATTGAGTATAAAATACCAGATTAAAATATGTAAATTATAGCGTTATGTATTTTTCAACCCTTGGTCAACTAGGTGAATAGAATTGAAAGGATTCTGGAGATTTGCAATCACATGGCAATTTTTGCTTAATTCCAAGTGAGAAGTTTTGCCAAAAATTTGGGAGAAGGCAGGCTCTACTAACTAGCCTAATAGTTGACTATCTTAACAAAGATATCATGAGGGTATGTTTCCTCCGTCTCTCACACAAGGAATTACTGTATAACCATTCATTCATCCAGTGGCTGTTGAGCACTTAGTAAGTGCCCAGGGTCATTCCCTGCATATCATGAAATGCTTCAAGAATAACATGAGGTGTTGTCTGTATACATACAAACATTCTTAGAGATGATTTAAATCCAAGCCCTTTGAGTTCCTTGAGTAACCCTTGAGGAACTCAGGCCCACTGAGCACATTTGCAAAATGTTCATAGCTGACTAGATTTCATTCCTGCTTTATCTATTTTCCTGGCCTCATTATCTGTCACCCCAGCTTTCTCTGCTCCTACTTTTTGAATGGACCGAGAAGATAGCAAGTCAGACAAGACAATGGGACTCACAGAAGAAAGTAAAAGTTAAAGCTGGGACATACCTGCAGGGGCAGTCTCCACCACAAAAGTAATTGGCTTTGGCGACTAGACAAGTAGGTGTGGTTGGTATGAGACCCCTGGGGACACGGTGACCTACATGAGCACCCATGTCATTTCAGCATAAAGTTAGCAACATATGTGTAACATTGAAATCCAGATAAACAACAAGGTACTACTGTATAGCACAGGGAACTATATTCAATTTCCTGTGATAAACCATAATGGACAAGAGCATAAAAAAAAGAATGTCTACATGTGTATAACTGAGTCACTTTGCTGTACAGAGACTGCCACAACATGGTAAATCAACTCTAGCTCATGTAAAAAAAATAAAACTAACAGTAAATCAGCAAAAAAAAAACCCCCAATCATCAAGATTTTAACCCTCAATCAGCCAGTTTGATTCTCTATCTAGAAGGAGAAGGCAAGACTACAGTGAAATTCCTGCTAGAATCCTATTTGGTAAAGTGTATCCTCTCACATTCCACTGCATGATCTTTGGGAAGTTCTAAAGATGGAGAATGCCTTTAGAAAAATCACATAATCCTTTTTTCTTTTCATTTTGATGTCCTCTTATTTTATTTTCTTGATTGATCACTAATAGGTTTGTTTTTATCATAAAAGAGAAAGTTTCCATCATAGATGTCTTGGGTGATGCCAAGTTGTAAAACTGTCTGTTTTTCTGATGGATGTCCAGATAGCACTGAATGAGGGAAGCCTGATCGTTCAATCTCTGTCAGCAATTAGGCTGGGCCCATAAACAGGAACACATGTTGAGGCTGAGGAATTGACTGGAACAGCTAGGCATTTCTTAGCAAGGTTTCCTGAGTCTTGATTTTTCTCCACATGGTGTGCATGGGAGACGTTGGGGAGGTCAAGAGAAAATAAGCAGAAGTCAAAGGGAGACGTGTAAAACAAACAGAGACATCTGGCAAATGACTTCCTCCCATGGACGTAGGAGGGACTCTGATTCAGGACGGTGAATGTAAAACGTTGTTCTTGGTAGTGTGTTAGCTTAATGTCCATCAGATCTGGGAATGAGGTTCGCTTAGGTTTATAATATTTCTCTTGCTCATGGTGTGGACCTTAAGATCTGATGCTCACAACAGCCAGTATCCATTTGGCCATTCTTCAGAATCATTAGGTTTCACTTTGAAGTGTTTTCAAAAGAGATTTAAACATTAAAGACCTTATAATTCTTCATTATCTAAACTTCTGTTTATCTTCTTAGGGAACTGTATTATTTATGTTGGACAGGTCTAGTACTGCATCTCTCTTTGCTCAATAACAAAAAGAACGTTAAATTCTAACAATTCAGTATGTCACTTCAAACCTACCAACATAGTAGAAGCCCTCTGTAATTTCTTGATGCGTAACTCTTCACATTAAATGATTAATAAGAAATTTAGCTGTTAATAACTTATAATGTGTTATTCTGTATCTCATCACTGGCTTATTAAGAATAATTTCAGGAATTTTCTTCCAAAAATAGATGTATTTTTATTGTTTTCATAGACTAAAAAAAGAACAACATGCATATTATATATCGATAAAATAAAACAAGTTTATAAAATAGAAAACAGAGTCTTTCACCCAGGCCGCACCGCATCAAGTGACAATTCCGTGACTGTATAACTCAGAAATGAAGTATTCCACAATTTTTATTTTCATATGACATTCACTATTTTTAAGTTAATATAAAGATAGCAAAACTTTCCAATTTGATTGTGGGAGTTCTGAAATGTATTGCTTCTCAGTGCAATAGGGAAAGAAGTGTTTTCTTTGTCATGGGGAAGAGAATGGGAAAATAGTACATTCCTCTGGAGGAGACAGTGGGATAGATGTCCGTTTAATTTCCCATCTCACTTTCTCTTCCCTGCCTCCCATTTCTCAATCATTGCCATTTATGGAAAGCAGATGGAAGTGAAGTGATTTACACGTAGAATAATCCTATTTTATGTTATGGGAAATGTGCATGCCTTGGTTCCAGGATTTTTCTGACGATGTTTTTTTAGGTGCAGGCCTTTCACATAGTGAAACCATCTGTTTTTCTGAAGCCAGGCATTTCTTGACACAGACACACCAAAAGGCTCACGGGCTTCAGGTGGGGATCTGTGTCCATGATCTATAAGGAAAAGTGAAAAATTCTGGGCTTCCCAAAGCGGGGAGGTATCTGAGTAACCGTGATCTGAACAGCAGGTCTACCGTGACTAAACCACCTGTGGAAGATGGCTCCGCAATCCTATTTGGGACAAACTGTCACTTGTACACTTAAATTTGCCACCTCTACCCCATGTTGTTTTAGAAAAAAAACAGCATAAAAACTATACTATACCTTTTTGAAGTGATGAGACGTGGAAATTAGAGAGGGGAGAGGCTATTTCTACCTGGTGACATTTGAGGCAAGGAGTAACTTTGGAGTTAGTGATTAGGGTGGTGGTAATTCTATGAAGAGGTCATCATGTGCAGCAGTCATTCCTTTTTTAAAATGTTGAGACACGTTGTGCTTCTGACTCTGAATCTCTCTCCAGAGCTCCAGACCCACATGATCGGCTGGCCGCTGCACATCCCTCCTTGCGTATATCACAAATTACGGGAATTGGTTATGGTACTTTAGAACAGAAGGCAACTCAAGGAAGTTTATTACAGAGATCCAGTTAGTCCCAAAGGGAGGAGACACGGAACCATAAGAAGACAAAGCAAGCAAGGTTTGGTCCACGACTGGGGACGTTCTGCCTTGCCTCTGCTCCTGGTTTGCATTAGCGGATGTACTGTCTCCGCACAGCTGTGAACTCGCCAGGCAAATTTTGGGTACCTCTGTTGCTCACATGTTTATATATTATAATTACAGCAACATGGAGGGACTGAGCCAGTTCTCTCTTGGTCTTTATTCCCCCTAACAAAGGCTAGTAAAGAGTCAACATATTCTATGCCATTGTCTCAAGCACTAACCTATAGCAGTGAACAAAGTAATCAGTGACAAAATATAGACCGTAGGACAAATTCTTGGGCCGCTGACGAAGAAGAGGGAAGAGGCAATCGCATTTTGTTTGAAAGATCAGCATGCATCGTGGCCGTGGTTTAATTCTTGCCCAGTGAAAATAGGTCAGTAGCCTGGGGGTGTCACTTCCTGGGACATGATGGGTTCTGGGCAGGTTAACTGCAGAAGGATAGGAAAGACCAGCCAGGAACTGGGCACATACCCTGGGGCTGGGATTGGCAAAGGCAAGACAGGTTCCTAGTCCTGGAAGATCTGAATTCTGAGTCATTTACTGAGTCACAGATAAAAAGGAGCAAGGCAGGCAATTAGGCGTCAACGAGGTTGTGGAAGTGAAGCCTTCGTTTTCCGGCAGTGGCAGTAAACTTGAACTAAAGTGGGGTTTTTAAGGACTGATGGGTCTCAGAGGCTGAGACAAAAATCCAGCCACAAGCTCCTGTGAGGGGAAGAGGGCTTGGGGATCTGGGAATGGGGTTGGGGGGAGTGATTTGAGGTGTGTCTTATAAATAGGTAGTGAAGGCTTTTAACTCTATTCACATGAGAATAGGTTTGGTGAATGAGAAAAATGTGTGAGATTTTTGTATTTCTGTGCTTTATTAGTCAAGATCAGGATACAGAGAATTTGTGAGAAATTGCTTCTATAATCATCTTAAACTTAATTTTCCAAAAATACTAACCATAAATTGACTCTTCTCACTGACTTACGTAATAACCTAGAGAGAGTTTCTTGCACGTAAAATATAATAGTACAACCAGGAAACTGATAATCAGCAGTAAACTGTGGAGAGGAAAAGCCTTATTTCAATAGGGAATTCCCAAGTTAATCTTTTTCTTTCTTTTTTTTTTTAAAAATTGGGGTATAGTTGCTTCACAATGTTGTGCCAGCTCCTGCTGCACAGCAAAGTAAATCAGCCATATGTATACACATATCCCCTCCCTTCTGGATTTCCCTCCCATCCAGGTCACCACAGAGCATCAGGTAGAGTTCCCATAATTTCCAGAACATACAAACAGCTCATGCAGCTCAATATCAAAAAAAAAAACCGAATCAAAAACTGGGCGGAAGACATACAGATGGCCAAGAGGCACATGAAAAGATGTGCTTCTTGGCCACTAATTATTAGAGAAATGCCAATCAAAACTACCATAAGGTATCACCTCACACCAGTCAGAATGGCCATCATCAAAAAATCTACAAACAATAAATGCTGGAGAGGGTGTGGAGAAAACGGAACCCTCTTGCACTGTTGGCAGGAATGTGAATTGATACAGCCACTATGGAGAACAGTATGGAAATTCCTTAAAAAACTGAAAATAGAACTACCACGTGACCCAGCAGTCCCACTACTGGGCATGTACACTGAGAAAACCATAATTCAAAAAGACACATGCACTCCAATGATCATTGCAGCACTATTTACAATAGCCAGGTCATGGAAGCAGCCAAGTTAATCTTTTTATTAAAAAAAAAAAAGGTGCAACCAAAGACACCTGTTTTGAATAACCACTTGCCCTGTTCCTTTTCCCCCTTTCATTTCTCTTTCATTTCTGAAGGAGATGGCAATGAACATTTCTGTGGAAATGGAGTGCTCCATGCTTAAATTTCTTATCTCTTTAACAGGTAGCGTCCTCAGTTATTTCTTTTCCTGACTCCGTATTATCTTGTGATGCTGAATACCAGAATACCTGCCTTCCCTCTAAGCCCTGAAGGCTCCCAGTGGGATCTTATAACCTTCATGAAGCCTTTTTAAGCGATTCTACCACCCAGTGAGTGGTATTGTAGTCACACCCTAGTACTTAATTTTTATTTACGTGTTTTATGTAAAGCTATTCTTCCTCCTCATCGAGACTGTCAGATTCCAGGTCCTTGTGTTCTTCATTGTAGAGATTTGTCTTCTAATGGAGCATATCTGTTTTCCTCTCGCCTCTGAAAAATGTCCCTTTTCCTCTTGTACCTTGAATCACTAACCCAGTTCCCCATACCTGGGTCCTTTCCTGAATAGCCCGTAGGCACCCACATTGCATTGCTAATGCCTGTCACATGGGATCCTGCCCAAGATTTACATTATGTATTTTACCTGCCTGTCCCTTTTACTCTCTCTACCACTCACTCCACCTGTTTGAACACATGGCCTTTTGGAGCCTGAGTTAGGAAACACTGACTCTCCCTCTTGTGTGTCTCTCTCCCTCTCACACCCCTGCCACACTCTGACCCCAGACTGGGTGCGTCGGTGGTTCCCACACCAGGCAAGTCTCTGTGATACCAGCCGAGTGTCCAGCAATTCAACTCAATTCTGACACCCCCTACAGAAAGTAGCATCAGATCCCACAGGTCAAAGGCTGACCTGAGCGTGCCCCCCACTGCAGATGCCAGTCACAAACGGTAGGTCCCCAGCTTACCCACAACTTCTGTTCAACTTGGCTGCAAAGTGGAGTTTTCCATGACCTCCTCCCCCTCGGATTCGATTATTTGCTAGAAGAGCTCACAGAACTCAGGGAAACACTTCCATGTATCATTTTATGATGTAATAAATGATGTGATGAAGGATACAGGTAAACAACCAGATGAAGAGATGCACAGGGCAAGATATGTGGGAAGGGGTGCAAGACTTCCACGCCCTCTCTGGGCGTACCACTTCCCCAGCACCTCCACGTGTTCAACAGCCCAGAAGCTCTCCAAACCTCAAACTTCGGGGATTCTTATGGAGGCTTCATCACATGGGCAGGATGGAGCATAAAATCCATTTCCAGCCCCTGTCCCCTCTCTGGAGAATGGGGGGGAGGGGCTGAAAATTCCAAGCATCTCTTCATGGCTTGGTCTTTCTGGTGAGCAGCCCTGCTCAGAGCCCACCCAGAGTCACCTCTTTAGGACAAGGCACTCCTATCACCCAGGCAATTCCAAGGGATTTAGGAACTTGGTGTCAGGAACCAAGGTCAAAGACCAAATATTAGAAAAAAAGATGCTTCCGGTGCTCTTATCACTTAGGAAATGACAAGGGTTTTAGGAGGTCTTTGAGGGATTTGGAGACAGAAACCAATGTACGTATTTTCTATTTCACAGAACGCCTACTAGATTATCCCCACGCGGCACGTTTTCTAGGCAAGCCTACAATCCTCCTTGCCCTGATGCTTCCTGCCACCTGCATTTTGGCTTTTAATGATCTTTAAATATTTTCCCCAAATATTTGGGTCTACGCCTCATCTCTGCTAAAATATTTAATGTAATATTTATGGCCACTATGTGAGGAAAACACTGCTGTCCCCATTTCACAAGTGATAAAATGAAAGCTTTCACAAAGGATCTCATGCCCGATGCCAGCCACTCATAGGTGGAAGCAGAATGATTCAGAGCTAGGTCCTCTGTCCTCTACGTCACAGAGAAAGGGAACAGAGAGGCCCCACAGGTCAGACATTGATCTTGTCGCTGAGGACATGCACCTCGCGGAGAAGCTTCTCTTGTAGTGTGAGAGATTCTCATGACCGATGAATACTTAAGAGTTGCTTTGACAACGATGTTCAGCTTGTTGAAATAATGGATTTCATTGTGTTACTAAGACAAACATATAATGCTAGTTACCAAAGGAATCTCAGCTCTTTTTATTTATATTCTTTCCTTTTGTCTATTCGAAGGGAAGTAAACTACCTGAATTTCACATGGTTCCTGGGAGAACATTTGTCCTACAGATACTGTGGGAAAAGGTCATTATGACTTAGAGAATCCACAGTTGGAGGGGTAGCATTTAGAGCTAATTTTCTAAGGAATTATTGCTTCTTATTGGAAGGAAAGTTCAAAAGTATCTCCTTACTGTTGTTTTTCATTTAATCTTCTCCAAAATGTCCAATATCCAGTTCCCTATCACCTGCAGGTATTACAGTGTGCCATTTTAACTTAAGAGGGAGCATATATAAACAGTCCATGTGAATGAAAGGTATTCAAATATTTTTTTTAATTTATTTTATTTTATTTTTTAAACTTTTTTATTTTTATTTTTTTATCTTCTTTATTGGAGTATAATTGCTTTACATTGGTGTGTTAGTTTCTGCTTTATAACAAGGTGAATCAGCTAAGCATATACATATGTCCCCATATCTCTTCCCTCTTGCATCTCCCTCCCTCCCACCCTCCCAATCCCACCCCTCTAGGTGGTCACAAAGCACCGAGCTGATCTCCCTGTGCTATGAGGCTGCTTCCCACTAGCTATTGATTTGAGTGACCAATATGTCTGTGGTCAAAACACAAAATTGCAAACTTATACTACAAGGTGATAAAAGGGGCATGCTAACTTTGGGTTTGTCAGGGCGAACTAAATTTGGATTTGTTAAGGGGGAATTTATAGATATGATAAGTCGTGCAGAAGATTGTCATATAATAAGAATTGAAAATGATTATAATAAGACAACCTAAATGATATTAATTTAAGTATACAGCTGATTTTAAAACAAATATAAATACAGAAGATAATGTATATTTACAATCTCTTCCAGCTCTAAAAATGTCAATAACAGTAACAGTATCTCTCTCTCTTGCACATTTGTGCAAAGGAGGTGGAGAAGGATTAGTCAGAGAGATAGAAGGAAAGCCAGAAGAGTGAGCATCGTTAGAGCCAAGGGAAAAGGGTGCTTTAAGTTAAAGAGACTGGCCAACAGTCTTGAAGATAATAGAGCAAGGAAGACAAAGTCAAAAATTCTTCGTTAGAACTGTAAGACATCAGAGCACTTAGCGGTCATGGTCAGATTGAAGTGGGCTGAGGAATATGTCAGTGGCAAGTAAATGGAACCAATGAGTAAAAAATCTTTTGAGAATATTTTTGTAAAGGAGAAAAGATATCTAGAAAGGAGATGAGAAAGAGGTGTAGGTTAGAAAAGTTTTGTCTGCTTTTTAATGGAAAAAACTTGAGCGTGCTTAAAAGCCAATGACAAAGATCCATTTGATGAGGGGAACTGAATATTAAAGAGAGAAAAAAGTTAATCAGTCGTTCTTGAGGTTCCTGAGAAGGTGAAGAGCATAGCATTCAGAGCAAAGTGGAGGGACTGGCCTTATACAATGCCAAGGTCAACTCCTTCACTGTCACAGGAAGGAAGATGAGAATAGCTGTAAGGAGATTTGGATATTGGTAATGCATCACTAGGCAATTGGCAGCAATATTATTGGAATAGGATAGACCACAGAATCTAAATTTCGTAAGGAGAGAGGTTAGAAAGATCAGTGAAGTTGTGGAAGAATAGTCGCAGCAAGCATAACCTCTTTTAGATGAAAAAGAGGTTATAATCAGAAAGTGGGGTGCTTCAATTAGAGCTTTTGGGACTGGAGCAATTCCAGATGATGACAAGGTTCCAGGTGGAACCCAGAAACATGTGCTGATGTGAAAAATGTTGGAGAAGGTTACTGGAAACAAGTGGTTAAGAAGCTGAGGGGCCAGTTGTTGGATTGCCCCTGTGGTTGTTGTCATTCTCCAAAGAGATGGCAACACCTTGGGAAGAAAAGGTGGCAAAGGCTGGTGGGTGAAAGGGAGTGGATGAAAAATTTGAAGCCCAGAGGAACAAGGAGTTAGCATCAAATGGCATGGCCCCAAAAGAACAGAGTGTTTTGCTAGCAAAGGAGAAGGACCGGAGAAGCTGGGAAAGAAGGAAGATGGTAACTTCACTTCCTAACCCTGATGTCCTTGAAGTGTGGAAGAAGAAGCAGTCATCATTGCAGAAGTTTGCGGAGAAAATTGTATGTTTAAGGGAAAGCTGGGTTTCGGGTGTGGTAAGGGGATGGGGGAACATCTAGAGAAGGTTATAGAGAGTTTGTTGATTTTGGAACAATAATTCTAGAGGGCATAGTGGGAGGGCAGCTCTGGGGAAGGAAGTATAGCTATTATGGGCAGATAGTGTGCCAGAGAAGCACTTCTCAAATTATAATGTGTATCTAAATGGCCTTGCTCAAATGCAGATTGTTATTCAGTAAGTCTCCGGTGAGGATAGAGATTCTAACATTTCTAACAAGCTCCTGGATGATGTCAATGCTGTTGGTCCCAGACATCTACTTTCTCAAGGTCTTAGGGAATGCATTTGTTTGATTTGGTGGGGGCTACAATTTTGGTGGTGACTGATGAAAGTAGGGCAGATATTAATGAACATTTATTAGATTTACTATATGTCAGAGACTCTTTTCATCTGTGTTACATATATAAACTCATATAATCTTCCTGACAACCCTTTGAGGTAGGTACTATTATTACTCCCTTTTACAAATGAGTAAACTGAGTCACTTGCCCAAGGATAAACAGCTGGTAAGATAGAGCCAGGATGTGAAGCCAGGCAGTGGTGACCAGGGCTGACATGCTTTGCTGTTTATGAGGGGAATGGAAGTTAATTTCAAGGGTCTGTATGAGGAGAACGAGCACTGGAACCAGTGGCCAGGGGGTCTTATCTCTCTTGGGAGGTGCTTTGGAAAAATTTGAATAAAGGAATACAGTTTTCCTTTGTTACAAACATCCCACGGGGTGCACAGCACAGGGTACCATCTCTTAGATAATTTGGAGTTGGCAGTTTAGGAATTTGCGATATTTGTTAACTTCTATTTTCATAGATATGTGAACATATCTAAATTTAAATTAGTAGCTGTAACGACGCATCTACTGACGAAATGCAGTCATGTGCTTCTTGATTCTTCCAGATGTTGCTTGTGTGTTGGAAGCAGGACGGTGGCCAGTTCATCTATGCCCCACCATATTACACTTGGAGAAATAAAGACTCATCTACTCTTTGGCCATCCTTAGTGCCCCTGTGTGGGTGAACACTTTGATACTTGTAAAATCTTCCTTGGCGTTCTTGAAGAGCTTGGGAGCCCTTAGAAGGACTCTAGAAACTAAAATCTTACTATGACAGCGGGAACGTAATACCTCCATCCCCATCAAGTTGGCAAGCTAGTCATATTCTTTTGGCAAACTGATCACATTGCTTCCAGTTCAGCTTTCACTGGAGTTCTTCCTAAGGGAATCTACAAAGAGAGTAAGAAAATCCAAGTTGTTTTCTCTTTTTCAAGCCATTCACTCAGCTAGAAAGGTGGTATTGCCTTAAACCTGGGGATTCAAGTGGGGATTGAAACCCAGGACGGTGAAAGAGATCATCCTTTAATTCATACAATATTTAGCTAGAAATGTCTTATTGTTGGTCTTATACCTAAAGGTCAAGGACTTGAAGGAATTTCAGAGCTCCTATTTTAGTACTAAACAATCTGGTCTCAGGTCTCTGCCAGAAAATAGTTCATAGATTGAAAGAGTAGTAGCTCAAGAATTGTTACGTTCTTAAATTGTGCCTGTATTACGTTTTAGATCAGTCACATTTCTAAAATCAAACTCTGGAAAGAGTGGAGTGAAAGATGAAAACTAGGTAGAAAATTCTCCTTTGGAAAATACCTTCTGCCCCCAAATTGGTAAGTTTCTGCCTGGAGCAGTATCTCAAACACCTCTGTAGGTTACCTTCATGAATGGTGACTTCAGCCTTTAGAAATTCTTGATGAATTAATATGTTTTAAGGGAAATGAAATATGTACTTTAGATGACCAGTGATAATATGTGAAGGGTGTGCAATTGTGTTAATATCAGTACTCAAACTAATGCTTTGTTTATTTAAAGGATAGCTTGCTGTCTTTATTGGGCACCATTATCTTCTACTTGGAATGATCCAATAGCCTCTTAACTCACTTCCCATTTGCTATTTCACTCCGCTACAATGCATTCTCCATGCAGCAGTCATAGAACTTGAAAAAACAAAAAAATACATCAGTTCGCATTTTTGCTTGCCTTAAAACTTTACAATGTTTTCTCTTTGCAATTAGAACGAAATCCAAACTCTGTATGTGATGCGACCCCTTATTAGTTATCCAATCTTTCTCATACCACTGTCCCTTTGGTCCCATCATGGCAGCCCTGACAACTGGCTTGGGTTTGTTTCTGTCTTGGAGTCATGGCATTTGCTCCCTGCTGCCTGGAATGCTCCTTCTCAGGTCTTTACGTGTCTTTCGGAATTCTCAGTTTGCTAGATTTTTGACTGTGTTTCTATTTAATATAAGCTAAGTGCCATGATCATTTAGTTTTTGTTTTGTTGACATAGTGATCCACTTTACAACAATGTTTAGTATTTTCAGGGAATCATGAAAAGTCCTGAAACCTTAATATTTTTATTTCTTTTGATAAGAATATATTTTGCACTACTACACCTTAGAAAATAGCATTTATAATAATAAATGAACCATTTCTTGATGACCCAGGGCCATTAGTATATATAATAGTTATTATGGTCTAATATAAAAATGTTCTCTGGGACTTCTGAGGATCTCTGTCCTTTCGCTAAATTATTCCATGCTGTGTTTTGGGTTCTAAGATTTTTTCTTATAGTTCTATTAAAAAATCTATTCCTCCCTGTTAAGCTGTGTCAGCTAATATATTTTATTGCTTTCAATGACTCTCCCAAACTCTACTGCCCCTTTCTAGTTTTCTGCTTTTGTTATATTATGTCTCAGAGAAACAGATTACTGAGCCAAATAAAATTGTGCCCAAAGTAAGAAAAATTAGCTCGGAGTTACTTTTATGTGCATTTTTACAAATGAAGTGCTCACATATCAGTGCAAGAAGTTACATCTATGTAGTTTGGCTTTTTGGAGGTGTTTCCAGTTTATTTCAGGTTTTTGATTACATGACTTTTTCTTAGCTATATGAGAGCTAGATAAGAGCCAAGTGACAATTACTGTTTTCATTTTTTAAAAAGTTTCATACAATTTTGGTCCTGTCATCACCTTGTGATTTTGATCAAGATCAGCTTGTGAATTTTTAAACTTTGTTTTTCCAGCTTCCTTGAGATATAATTGACATATAACACTGGGTAAGTTTAAGGTGTACAATGTGATGATTTGATACACAAAAATATTGTGCAATGTGTACCACAATAAGGAAAGTTAACACATCCTTCACCTCACATACCATGTTGTTATGGTAGAACATTAAAGCTTTATTCTCATAGCAGCTTTCAAGTATGCAATATAGTATTGTTGACTATAGTCACCATACTATATATTAAATTCCTGGAACTTATTCTTCTTAGAAAGTTTGTATCCTTTGGCCAATATCTCCCCATATTCCCCACCCCTTTGCATCTGGCATCTTCTTTATCCATCTTCTTTACCCATTCCTCTGTTGATGGACATTTAGGTTATTTCCATATCTTGGCTATTGTGATTAATGCTACATGTTCATAATAATGAACATGGGGGTACAGATATCCCTTTGAGGTCCTGATTTCATTTCCTATGGTTATGTACTCAGAAGCAGGATTACTGGATCATATGGTAGTTTTATTTTTAATTTTTTGAGGAACCTCCTTACTGTTTTCCATAATGATGGCACCATATTACATTTCTATCAACAGTGCCAGAGGGTTCCCTTTTCTCCACATCCTTGCCAGCATCTCTCTCTCTCTCTCTCTCTCTTTTTTGATAATACCACTCTAACAGATGTGAGGTGATACCTCATTGTGGTTTTGATTTGCATTTCCCTGATGATTAGTGATGTTGAGCATCTTTTCATGTACTTTGGAAAAATTCTGTTTAGGTCCTCTACCCATTTTTTAAAATGAGATTGATTTTGTTTTTTGTTTATTTGTTTTTGCTATTGAGTTGAGTTCCTTATATGTTATAAATATTAACTCCTTGTCAGATGTATGATTTGCAATCTTTTCTGTCATTCTGTAGGTTGCCTTTTCATTTTGTTGGTGGTTTCTTTTGCTGTGCAGAAGCTTTTTAGTTTGGTTTAGTCCCACCTCTTGATTTTTGCTTTTGCTGCTTATGCTTTTGGTGTCATATCCAAAAAAGTACATGCCAAGACTGATGTCAAGGAGCTTCCCCGCTATGCTTTCTTCTAGGAATTTTATAGTTTCAGGTCTTATATTTAAGGTCTTAATCCATTTTTGTGATTGGTTTAAGATAGGGGTCCAATTTAATTCTTTTGCACATGGATATTCATTTTTCCCAACACCATTTATTGAAGAGACTGTTCTTTCCTTATTGAGTATTCTTAGCTGCCTTATCAAATCTTAGCTGACCATATATGTGTGGGCTTATCTCTGGGCTCTCAATTCTGTTTCATTGGTCTATGTGTCTATTTTAATGCCAGTACCATACTGTTTTGATTAATATAGCTTTGTAATATAGTTTGAAATTAGCAAACATGATGCCTCCAGCTTTGTGCTTTTTCAAGATTACTTTGTCCATTTGTGGTCTCCTGTGAGTCTATGCAAATTTATAGATTTTTTTTTTTTCTATTTCTTTGAAAAATGCCACTGGAATTTTGATAGGGATTGCACTGAATCTGTAGATGGCTTGGGGTAGTAGCACATTTTAACAATATGAACTCCTCTGATCCATGAACACAGGATATCTTTCCATTTATTTATTTGTGTCTTCTTCAATTTCTTTCATTAGTGTCTGATAGTTTTCTGTGTATGGATCTTTCATTTCCTTGGTTAAGTTTATTTTTAAGTATTTTGTTCCTTTGATGCTATTGTAAGTGGGATTGTTTAACTCTTTTTCAGACAGTTTATTGTTAGTGTATAGAAATGTACCTGATTGTGAATTTGATCATATACCACAACCTTATTTCAAAAAGTACAGATTTGACCATGATAATTAGTCCTCCTAGGGAGAATTTCTATGAAAAAGCATCAGTAAAATCTCTTGGATCTTCAAAAAGAAAATCTTTGTCAATTAATTGGAATATTTGTGAAGTGAGCACCAGGTAACCAACTACTGCCCAACATCATATTATTTCGTGGGGTAAAATTTAAACAGTGTCTTAGCATTTAGGCTGCAGACCATATTTTAAGCTTTTGCTCTAAAGTATGTAGCCCAATTTGGTGCTTCATTTTGAATCATGGAGGATTTTTTTTTTTTATTTGAAGACATGCTTTACTTATCTTAATTTACCTGTAATACGCTAAGGGGTAAAGCTGGCAATCTATTTAATGTAACAGAAAGTAATGTGTACTTAAATGGTAAAGAAGTGCCACAGAAATTTTGTGGATATGATGCTGAAAGCTCAGCTTCTCTGTACACCGGTGCCAAATTGAATCTCGGAGACCGAGTTTTGGGTGAAGTAGAGAAGAATAGCTTTATTGCTTTGCCAGGTAAAGGGGGCCACAGCAGGCTCCTGCTCTCAAAAACTATGTGTCCCCACCCGGGAGGATTTGATGAGGAGTTTTATAGCAATAGTTGAAGGGTGGAGTTACTGACAAGATTAAGGTGTGTGCAAGGTCTCAGGTTGTAGGTCTCCTAATCTTGATGAGCCTCTCTGGTCCCTTTAATCTGGCCTCAGGCGGATTCTTGGCTGCTCCTCCCTTGTTAGCAAGTGTGGAATCTGCCCTTTGGCACTCCAGGAAGGTCATGGATGCTGGAGTCTTGCCTGCAAGAAACAGGAGACAAAAAGGCTTCCGTGTCCAGGAGCCCCACAGGGTCCTGTTCGGTTTCAGATATAATGAAGAAAAAAACCCTTGAAATAGTTTTTTAAAAATTCTCTTAACTACAAGTCAGTAGGCTTATATGTTCACTTCTTGGTTGAATTCTTCATTAGGGTTGGAGTCAGTCACAGTTGATGGCAGTACCTCAATGCTTATTTCAGAGTTCCTGGAAGATCATTCCCTGCCAAAAAAATTTACTGACAGGCTATAAATACAAAAAGGCAGTCTTTGGAGGTTGAAGATAGTTATGAGAAGGAGAAGAAATAAAGAAGAAAAAATTGCAGCTTAAAAGTTTGTTTAGTCACGTATATTAAAAAGGTTCTTTATCAACTCTCCTAAGTATTTTCTGAAGCCTTATGATTCAGTCAAAAGAACATATAATTCTTTGCTTTTAGCAAAGGTAGAATTACTTTTGGAAACTTTCCTGAAGAGTGTTTTTTTTTTTTTTTTAAAGAACTACTCACATTCCCTTTTACATTTACTTCAGGAAGCGAGCGGTGGATGAGCAGAAAAGCGATCAAGATTTGGAGGAATCTCAGTGTAACCTTGTTATACATGAGGTGGCGGAGGCGAGTCTCCACTGCACTTCCTGCTCTCAAAAGTTATCATCTGTCTAGTTATTTCCCTGTCTAGTCATCATCCTGTAACAGCCCCTTTCTTGCCAGGTCATTAAGATCCCCTGCAAGCCTCCGTGACAAGCTCTGCCTCTCAGGAACTCAAGATTAATACTTTAGGGAGAGTTTGGGAATTCCTTGTTATCAAATTGATCTATGAGAGGTTTTCTTTATCTGCTGGTGTCAGGAATGCAGGGTAGGTGTAGAGTCAGTCAGGCTAACATAAACATGTGCCTGTATACACATTTTAAATCCATTCCGCGCCAGCTTTTCTCTCTTCTATCTTATTTACTTAAGTCGTTAATTATCTCTCTATGAGATTAGTTTGTGTTAAAGAAAAATAAAATTCAAGTCCACGTGAGACTAGGGCTGATACTGTGGTTCGGAGTAATATTTCAATTTGATTTGGAAAAAGTTGGTGTTACCCCAAGGTGATTTTCCTATCAAATCTCTAGAAATCTTCCTAACTGACTGCACTTGTCTTTAAATCAAGTACTTTCCTTTTCCACACCTCGCCTTTATTAGTGGAGAGAGCCATGAATGGGGAGACGTGATCTTTGAGGAAGCCACTTCATCTTTCTGGGCTTTGGTTACTCTATCTTAAGGTAAAGGTTTGGATTAGATGATTGCTAAGGTGATCCCACCCAGCTGTCTGGGCTTCATAAATCACCATTTCAGATGCTCTGTAAGTGTTGCAGGAAGGGGGACCCCTTCCAGGGTCTGAGAGTGGGCTCTTGTCTAACACTCGGAAATGAATTGTCCAAGGAGACACACGTGCTGACAAAGCAAGAGACTTTACTGGAAAGGGGTGTCTGGGCAGAGAGCGGCAGGGTAAGGGAACCTGGGAGAATTGCTCTGCCATGTGGCTCACAGTCTCGGGTTTTATGGGAATGGGGTTAGTTTCCGGGTTGTCTCTGGCCAATCATGCTGACTCAGGGTCCTTCCTGGTGGTGCGCACATCACTCAGGCAAGACGGATTCCAACGAGAAGGATTCTGGGAGGTTGGTAGGACATATGGACTGGCGTCTCCTCTTTCCTTTTGACCTTTCCCGAATTCTTACGGTGGGTGGTAGCCTGTTAGTTCCGCGTTCCCTACCAGGACCTCCTGTTGTAAGATAATTCATGCAAGTGGTTTCCTGTGGTGCCTGGCCAGGGCGGGTGGCTTCGGTCAGTGTTTCCCCTAACATAAGCACCACACTTATGTTCATTATTAGGGTTTTCAACGTGATGTATATGCTGGTCATGCGCTTAAGCCCATATATCAGTCACAATATGTAAAAATAAATAAGATGACCTCTGAGACATATTTGTTTGGTAAAGGTCAGACGGTTTACTAACTGTGCAAGAGCTCCTCAGGATTCTCTGCCTTCTACTTAACACTGATGCTGATAATTATGATGAAAAATGAGGGAGCAGGATGGCTATCAAGGGGAGGATTGTTCCAAGTTAAATGACACTGTTACGTTAAAATCATGATTTTTATGATCATTACCACCATGTCCTAAGTGCCTATTTGCTTTTTGTTCTGCTTAAAAGAAGACTGGTAGGTAGAGGCCAGAATCCAGGTGACTTGGCTAGCATCTTGGTGGCTTCTATTCTAAGTTGTGAGAGGTTTGGTTCGGTGAAGGGAGAAGGAAGCATGAGATGTCAACCAAAACGCAAAAGGCATTGGAGAAGGGCTAAGGAGGATGAGGAAGATTTTAAAAAGTAGGGCACCTTAAAGAGAACAGTCTTATTCTGTGCACTGTGAAAAACTTTATCTTGATGATGAGACAGGAAATAGCACAACTTATAAACTGTCACAGGTAATCAGTACTAGTTTGGGGCTGTTCCCACCAACGAGTTAAGAGCAAATATTCAAATAGAAGGTAATTATTCCAATAGGACTTTCAGATGTTCTATTAAGTAAATTGGAGGAAGCACCTGGGGCCCAATAGACCTGTAAGGAGGGTGCAGTTATTCTACACTAATAATAATAGACAGGAGCCTAGTGTGGGAAGGGTGTGGGGTAGAAGGTAAATTAGTCACCTTTTGGAGATGGATTAACTCCTTTAGGCCCCTAGGGTGCCATTCCGTACGTACATTTGTGCTCTAATTAACACCCTTGGGTCCACGTATTAATGCAGCCAAGAGGGAAATGGATTTGCTCCCCAGGCATCAGGAACATAAGGCCCATTATTAGTGTTTATGATAAAATATTATACTTACCCCACATCTTTGATCAAAGGCTTGTTTTTCCTTTTCTTTCCAAAACACTCTCATTAATCCTAGCACCATCCCTGGGATTAAGTGGCTGAAACCCTGTATCATTATCTCCATTTTTGAGAGGAAGGAACGAGCCCAGGCAGGCAGCAACTTGCTCAGGCCACTGTGAGTCAGATGTAGAAAAGGGACAAAAAAAAAAATCAGAATTCCTGGCTTTCCTTCTTGGGCGAAAAATATCTTAGCTGATGAAAAGATGTCAGGAAGTGACTCCAGAATTCAGCAAATGCTTTTGTTTCTCCCACTCATCTCCTCCTTACCCATAGTACTTTCATTTGATAGAGTTGCTGTGGGGAGTTTTCCTTTCCTCAGGAGGATTGAAGAGGGCCATTGGTCCACTGTGCACCAGCATTTTTGTTTGTTTAAAGTATTGCAAGTGTAGTACTCTTGTGCCATTTAAAAATTCAAAGAAGTGATCTGACCATACGTTCTACAGGAAAATCCACTTGTGAAATAGCATTAAAAAGCAATCTATCCTCTAAGTATTTAATAAGACAAAGGTCCATTTCAGCAATGGGAACAACTAAATATCGTGCAGGTCATTAAACACCTAGGCATGTGAGTGCTCAAGACCTGGAACTCCCACAGAGTAGGTAAACGACCTCTAACACATGTCATCTTGTGCCTTATTCTCCCTATGGATCTTCGAGTTTTCCTTTCCACTTTCCGAACAAAGTCTTCATTTCTTCAAATTATGCGATTTGTCTGAGAGCTGATTTGTAGTAACGATGTTGTGTTAGTTGCAGGTTTTTTTTAAGATTCTTTTCCCATATAGGCCACTACAGAGTATTTAGTAGGGTTCCCTGTACTATACAGTACGTTCTTATTAGTTATCTATTTTATATATAGTAGTGTGTATATGTCAATCTCAGTCTCCCAATTTATCCCTCCCCTTCCCCCATCCCCTGATAACCATAAGTTTGTTTTCTACATCTGTGATACTACAGTAAATCTTAACTTTGCCTGGTCTGTTAGAATCATCCAAAGATGATTCTTAAAAATCCCAATGTCCAGGCTGCACCCCAAACAATTCAACAGAATTTCTGGGTGTGGGACCAGGCTTTACGCTGAAATCTCCCCAGGTGTTTCTATATAAAATTGGGACTCACTCTAGCTTTGGCCCTACACTTTGGCAAATGTCAGGATTACAGGGAACCTGGTGGTTCTAGGGCCGCACGCTCAGAGATTCTGTATTCAGTGGGTCTAGGTTAAGGCCTGCGGATTTTCATTTTTAACAAGAGCCCACTATATCCTCTTCGCCTTGGGGAGGCTGACTGAGTAGCCTTAGGACCACACATTGGGAAACAGTGGTGTTGACTGGTAAACCATTTAGAGTGATCCCGTTTTAAATTCATAAGGTTCTAACCCAGAGTAAAAACCTCATCAATATACATTATTCGGTCTCTTCCAAGATGCCATATAAGGAACTAGAGCTTGCTTTCAGATGTGTGGTGAAATTTTAAATTAGCACCCCAGTTTGGGGTTAGCTTTTTGTGACCCACTGTGGAGCTGCCTTAATTCACCGGACAAGAGGCCAGGGGGCTGCCACTGACTTGTGGAGATGGGCCTGGGAAGGTTTCCAGAGACTGTGTCTGTTAGCATGGGTGGATTTGCCCCTTGGGGTTCAGCCCATTGTTTTAGTCAATTTTATTAAACTTTAAATATAAGCTTTTACCATAATTATCTTTTAGGTTTTCAACCATCTACTGAGATCTCTATAGGTTTACCAAGCATTCATTAAATGAAATCTTTTCTGATGAGTCTCGTGTGTTGCTGTTACATTTAATGTTGGATTTCCTGTTTGCTTTGTAATAAAATACAACTAAAATTTGCACTTGTTGAATTTTTCTCCAGTCTCCTTTCAGCTTCTTGAGTTTGCCATTCCTTGGAGACACACCATGCATTTCCCTTCTTATGAAATCTGAGCTGTGAGCATACTCTGTGTTTAACCCCTGCAGCTAACTCCAGTATAACTTATTCTTGGGAAAGGCCAACGGGGAATGACACTTTGTAAATCTTTGTTTCATTTCTTTGAGTTTCAAGCCAAGTATACAAACAAGTATCAAAAAAAAAAAAAAAAAAAGAAAAGAAAAGAAAAAGAAAAGAAGAGAAAAACAAAACCATATTGTTAGAGTCCTTAGGTTTTTAGGGCAAAATGAGTATGTTCACTAAATAGCACCAAATATACAGTAATGGAAATTGGTTTTTGAAAGAGTTAGGGTGTTCACTAATTAAAATGGCAATGTAATGATATCCTGGGCCCTTCTGAAGCAGTCAGCCTTATAATTTATGGCCTGTGGGACTAAAATTTTGTAATCTGAAAATGATAAGGCAGATTGAGAATAGCTATTTCAGCCCTTTATCCTGGATTCTGAGAAGTCGACTTTAAGCACTGGTGACTTAAGCAGCTGTTCTAGACATCTCTACCATTCATAGTATGAGAATCGTGGACATTATTCTTGTCCTGAGCATTACTCTCAGTGCCTGGGCAGAGATGTCCTGGTAAGAACCAGCTTCCGGCCCAGGGGTAATGTGTAACTCTGGAATAAACATCTTCCTGATTACCCACGGGGCCAGGACCAAGGAAAAGAGGTCCCACTGGACTGAGATGGGGCTTAGCCACTACAAGAAAAACCCATCTTTGCCCAGAATGTATCACATTACCGAGTAGTTGTACAGTGAAGGGACTTGGGTAGAGGTAGGCTTATCTTCTAATGCATCCATTCATTCAACAAACATTTTAGATCCCCTACTGTATGCTAGCTCTTGTTTGGGTATTGGGGATATAGCAGTGAACAGAAATCCTTATCCTCGTGGAGACTGCATTCTAGTGGGAAGAGGTGACAAAAAGTAAAATAAAAAAGTGAACTGTATAGTATGTAAGATAGTGATACGTGCAATAGAGAAAAATAAAGCAGCAAAGGAGAAGAGGAAGGATGCAGGGAGGTAGGTGTTGCTGAAATTTAAAAAATAGAAATGAAGGAGGTTCTCACTGAGAAAGTAAGATTTGAGTAAGGTCCTGAGAGAGGAGAGAGTTATGTGGATATATGGAAAGAGAAGTCCAGGCAGAGAAAAGTATGTGCAAATGTCCTGAGGTAGAGAGTACCTAGCCTGTCAGAGGCAAGGGATCTGGATCTTTAAGGTTAGGTGGAATGTACTTGTTTGGGGTTAACCAAGTGGACCTAATTATCCACTAATTAAAAATGCTTATTTACTAGGCTTGGAAATAGAGGCCCCTCCTAACTCCTGACTTCGCCTCATCTTCCTCTGCTCCTCTTCCTCCTCCACTCTTTTTTTCTCGTCTCCCAGACTTGTTCGTGGAGCTATCCTCTGTTTAAAGTTTTCTTCTTCTTATAGATATCCCATCAAGGAGACTAGAGAGTCAGAATTAAATGACCATGGCCTTGTCCCCTAAAGTAAATTCCACAAGATGGCCCTGACACCTTATATCCTTATATGAAGACACTTCTAGCCACATGAAAGCCACATGCAAAAGATAATTGCATTTCCTAACCCAACATTATATGAAAATTACAAATACCAATTTACAAGAGAAGACTAGCCTGTATTTTGATCTGTTGAGAAAGGGATTGAGCTGGTTTGGATATCATTAGGAGGTTACACGATGGTGTGGGAAACGGTACACAGGCCCTGGCATCAGACAGATGTGGAGTTTAAACCCTAGTAGTGAAATTGCCAGAACTGTGTTTTTTTTTTATCATCATTACAAGTTTTTGTGAGTTAAATATGTGGCAAACACCTCATTCATAATTGGAGGCCAATAAAATGTAGGAGTACCTTTATAAACAGTGAAAGAAGGAAAACAGTGAAAGAGCGTATTTGTAGGGTGAAGCCAAGAAGCCAGTAGAGATTAAAAAGGTGAAAGGTCCTGCTCTTTCACTTTTGCACATTCCTTCAGGGAAGGCTGTATATGGGACACTGTTGTCATCACTTCCCTATAAAGCTGCCTCTGTGCCTCCTGGCTGGTGAGGCAGTCATGAGTAGATGTGGGGTGGAGCGACAAGGGCCACTGGGATCCTGGCAGCCCATGTTTATCAATGATTACCTTCTGGGCGTGGACTCAGTTGCTGATAACAACCATAGGTTTAACTAATGTGATTTATGGCCTGTGAACGTGATCTGTCATGAGAAAGAATTAGTGCAAGTCAACTTTGATGAAGAGGTGACTTTCAGTTTGGCCCCTTTGAACCTTGATGACTGTGGAAGGATGTCCCCAGATCTCTTACAAGGAAATGAAAGAATGAATAGAAGGCACATGTGTAATGTCTGGCACAAAGGAGACTTTCAATCAATTGCTGTTGTCTACTGTGACAATCTCAATAAACATAGCATCTACTTATATTTAAATATTATTGGGTTTATTTTAAATGTGGCATAATAGTAATACATTTAAGGGTCAAGTAGGATTCCATGAGAGTAAAATTATTACAGTTATAAATAGCAAAACAGAAAGTGATAATTCATCTCGATAGTTTCAGGTCTAGGAGAAAAAAATGTGTACGAAAACCAAAACACACAGATGAAGGTTCGCCTAGATGAAAGAACAATACAAAAAGCATCAAAAGCAACTCGGCACTTCTTTGATTCGACTCTCTCAAAATAAAAATGTAACTCATTAATTTATCTTCTGGCGTCTTTTTTAAAAAAAAAATTGAAACTGGTTTTTTTTTTGTTTTTTTTTTTTTTTTTTTTTTTTTTTTGTGGTCTGGGGGCCTTCTGTTGTGGCCTCTCCCGTTGCGGAGCACAGGCTCCGGACGCGCAGGCTCACCGGCCATGGCTCACGGGCCCAGCTGCTCCGCGGCATGTGGGATCCTCCCATACCGGGGCGCGAACCCCGTTGCCCTGCATCGGCAGGCGAACGCGCAACCACTGCGCCACCAGGGAAGCCCTGAAACTGGTTTAAACTGTAATTGCTCATCATTAATGTGAAATGAAATGCTGCTGCCTCTTATAATAATTGAAATGATTCCATAATCATGTACATGTAGGAATGGGAATGAAATCCAGAAAGAGAAATACAGCTTACTGTACTTGAGAACTGCATGTCACTGGAAATCTGGTCAGGACATGCTGACTTCCTTCTCCTTGGTCAAGAAGATCATGCTGCTTACCAGAAAAAAGACAACAGAAATTTGAGAAAATGATCCAAGCTTTTCCTTCTATGCTCTAAAATTCACGCACCTGTGTACAAGAAACTTTTGTATTATTTTTTTGCTTCTTACTCTGTGCAATATATTTTCCACATTGAATGCACTCAACAATCCCATGAGAAAAGCATCATTATCCCCATTTGTAGATGAGAAAAGAGTTCATAATATATACCTTGTACCAAATAGCACAACACATAGCACAAGAGATGAGATTTGAACATGAAGCTATTTCCAAGTGACTAAAAAAATGTGTTCTTTCTACTTCCCCACTTTGTTCTATGTGCCTAAGATGTTTTCTCTTCTCTTCCTACTTGGTTTCTACCCACCAACCCTTCTTTTGCACTATACGCTCTGCCTTCCAATCTACACTAGCCCGCATCTGCCATCTACCGCTCAGGTACCTCTTCTGTAAAGATGCCTAGGGGTCAGGGAAATTGTTGACAAAATACACTGTCATGCAGGAAGTTCCTCTAGGGTAATACAGAATGTGATCGTTTGACCAGTATTGTGGGCATTATCTGGTAACTTGTTAGATAGGCCTTCAAATGTAGGAACTAAACTTGGCAATAAAAGACGGTTACACACATTCACAGTTAAACATCTCAGTTTCATGGGAAACAGTGATGGGACCCTGTAAAATGAAAATCAGAAGTCTTAAGGAGTTGCACTGGGTCTTAGCCCTTTTCTGTTTGCTCCCCTAAACATTCCTATCTCATATTCATGAATTTGATGTTTTTCAGTAGTTTGTTTTGTAAAGGGGACATATGTTTTTCATCATGATTCATTCAAACCACTGCAGGATGCTCTTTAGTGCTTAGAACTTCTTTCAGAGTAGATTGTCCTGATGAACAGTTAAAGATCTGTGTGCAATATGAATCTTTATGCTAATAGTAAAAATTTATTTTCTAGCCTGGGCTGAATATCTTCAGAAGTGTTTTCATAGCTTCATGGTCATAGAAAGCTGTCCTCTACGAATCACGCATTGTGGGCTCCTCGCTGTCTAGTGTTCCAAGAAGGGAGAGCTGTTAACAGGAGCCATTTCTTCCTGCATAGAATAGTGAGAAGGCTGGCTATGGATAGTCCCATCGTGTCCTTGAAAGATGGTGATTAACCGAGAAGTCACTTGAGCTGCACGGTTGACTCTCGTTTGTAGATGGTTGGAAGGAAGTTTCCACACCTCTGAGGGTTGGAATTCATCACGAATGCCTCTGGTTTTGTCTCAGCTCATGCGGACAATACAGAGACGTAAGTGAGGAAAACATATTCCCTTTCATTTCAAAGTTATTTATAACGACTGAAAATCCACAACTTGAAAAGGCTCGAAAGTATGTATTCCCCTTTGAGAGAACGTAAACATTTGACTTTTCTTTCTGGAAGAAATAAAAGATGAAAAAACCTTATTTCAGTCTTCACCATGGGTTTAATTACTTTGGAGCCTCCTCCTGTGCTTTTGGCCTATTTGGCAGTCCACATTTATGAATCATCTAAAAGCAAGTGAGCAAGCAATTATGAATGATTTTGAAAAACGAAGATAGGACTGTGAAGCATTTGCTCTCCGTATATTTTGATTTCAACTGTGTGAAATTTCTTGGTTTGGAGCATTGTCATATGTAAAAATGACCTAGGAAGTATAAAATGTTTTGTTTTTAATGATTAAATCTAATTCTCTGTGCTTCTCATATTCTATAATCATTCTGGGTGGAATACTAAACATGATGGAGAACTGTTTTATGCCCTGGAGGAACACAGTTTTTCTATCTCCTTTTGTGTTTTTCCTATCTACCCTATCAGAATGTAATCACAACTATAAAGTGGTGTGTAAAAAGTACACTGTTCTAAATGGTACACTAAGTGCATATCCTCAAATTTTAATGCACATTTAATTTAATCTATTCCAAAGAACAGAAGTATTTACACAAGGAGCATGTTCTCACCTTCCTTGAATGATAAAAGAAAAATTCATTTAGCAGATTAAAAAAAGCCTCGGAAAACATGAAGATAAAAAATCAACCTGGTGAATCAATGGATGAAGTAGGGTCAAACCACAAATATCTAAGCAATGTACATAGATTTTTCTGCAAAAGCAAATATTTCTACTGGTTGAATAAGACTGCAAATCAGGTCTTCTGCTTTAGGCTTGGTTGCCTCTTTCTCTTTGATTTTGTAGTCCTCAGAGATCTAAGCTGTGCAACTGAGTTATCCTAAAACTCTCCACAACGGTTTTCTCTTTAATATATAACAAATATTAACTAACTCTAAAGAACATTGAAGACATTCTGGCTTAATATTCCATATGTATGGCAAGAGGAATTCAAGAAAGTGTTCTTCTATATCCACATGTACACAGAATGGAAATGAGTGAAAGCCAGGGAACTAGTTACTAGATTTTTGTTGTTGTTTGGTGTGTACATGGAATTACATTTTATAGTGGCTGTTGTTTCAGGCAGTCAAAAAATAATAATTTACTTTAAATGAGATTTAAAAATAGAAAAAAATGCATATTGGTGTGTGATGTCTTTGCTTAAAGAAAGTAATAAGAGCTGAAAAGCATGTATAATGTTAGTTGAAATGGTCAAGGAGTGAGAGGGGCTCTGCTGACATGGCACTTATGTGACCCTCCTTGCTGTCCTAGTGTGACAGTTGTACAAATATTGTACAAATGATGTACAATACATCATAAAAAGCTTGTCATTCGATGACTGACAGGAACAGACTCCTGTGTCAAATTAGCACTATTTCAGGAAGGGAGGCAATAGTTGGAAAACATGCAGAATTGGGAACTTTGGGAATATCAGAATAAATCCTGGCACAAAAAAATAGTGCTTTGTTGACAGGAGGAAAATCTTCTTAATGTGTGACTTTAAACTGCTTGCAGTGAGTAGGCAGAAACCTAATCATTTTAACCTGGATTATAGCATGGCATGTGCTGAGAAGACCAGAGGGGTTAGAATGAGAATAAGGCTTGTGTTCCTTTCTTCTCCATGCACAGGTACCTGAAGAATAATACAACTAACATGTTCATCGTTGGAAATACCTGTACCCCAAATCCCAACACACAATGCTTATTTTCCTTGTGGTGGGGAGGTAAAGTAGGGATAGATTTAAGTTTTGATGGAGGCAAATTTACTGATATGTTTTTCTCTTATTGTTTGTGCTTTTTGTGTCATACTTAAGAAATCTTTGCCAAACTCAAGGTCACTAAGATCTTTCCTTGGTTAAGATCTTTCCTTTTCTTTTCTATTTTAATTCAAATTTTGTAAATAGTGTGAAAAGTCAAGGTTATTATTTTTTTTTACATAAGGCTCTCCCATAATTCTAGCACTATTCATTGAAATAATGTTTCTTTCCTCAATGAATTGTTTTTGTTCAAAGTGAATTGACCATGTATGTGTGGGGATGTTTCTGAATCTTATTCCATTGATTTATATATCTTTCTTTATAATCTGTCTTGATTATTGCTACATTATCTGTCTTGAAATAAGTAGCGGTGTGGAAATATTCCAAATTTATATTTTTTCAAAGTTTTTTATACTATTTTAGGTACTTTGATTTCCCATATAAATAATAATAAGCTTGTCAATTTCTACAGAAAAGGCCACTTGGATTTTGATTGGGATTACATTGAAGCTATAGATCAATTTGGTGAGAACTGATGTCAGAATAGAGTCTTCTAATCCTTAAATATGGTATATTTCTTCATTTATTTAAAAAAATTTCCCTCAGTATTTTATTGTAGTTTTCAGTGTACAAGTCACACACATCTATTTTCAGATTTATCCCTCCATATTTCATATTTTGCTATTACTGTAAAGACATATATTCTAATATCAGTTATGATTGTTGGTATTACTTAGAAATACTGCTGATTTTTGTATATTGACTTCATACCCTGCAACACTGCTAAATTTATTTATTAGTTCTAACAGTTATTTTGTAGCTTCTATAGGATTTTCTACATAAACATTTATGTTTGTGAACAAAAGTTTAAGTTTCCTTCCAAATTATTTAACTTTTTTGTTTCTTTTTCTTGCCTTATTGCACTGACTGGAACCTCTAATATGTGAATAGAAGTAATGAGAGTGGACAGTCTTACCTTGTTACCTATCTTAGGTGAAAAATAGTATGATGGTAGCTGTAGATTTTTTGTAGATGCCCTTTAACGGGTTGAGAATGTTCAGTTCTAGTCTTAGATACCTGAGGGATTTTTTTTTTTTTTTAATCAAGAATGAGGTTGGATTTTGTCAAATGCTTTTTCTGTATCTATTGAGGGAATCACATGATTTTTCTTTTTAGTCTACTAATGTGGTGAATTACATTGACTGGTTTTTGGCTGTTAAACCAACCTTGTATTCCTGGGATAAACACCCCTCAATCATAACATATTATCCCTTTTATGTATTGACGGAGTTAATTTGCAAAAATTAAAAAAAATTTTACATCTACATCCATGAAGAATATTCGTTTATAGTTATCTTTTATTATAATATCTTTGGTTTTGATATCTGATTAAGGCTGGCTTCGCAGACTTGAGTTTGACATCTTCCTTATTCATTATTTTCTGGAAAAGTTTTTGTTTAGTTAGTATTCCTTTTTCCTTAAATGTTTGGAGAATTCAGCAGTGAGCCCATCTGGGCCAGGAGTTTTCATTGTGAGAGTGTTTATAACTACAAATTTAATAAATATTCAGACTATCTGTTACTTCTTGAATGAACATTGTCCATTTCATCAAAGTTTTAACTTTAATGGCAAAATATTGTTTAAAATAGTCTCTTTAATCATTTTAATATTTGTGACTTTTATAGCTGTGTCACCACTCTCATTCCTGATATTAATAATTTGTGTCTTCTCTCATTTATTTCCTGATCAGTATGGCCAGTTGTTCATCAGTTTTACTTATCTTCTCACAGACCCAGTGTTTGTTTTTTAGAATTTTCTCTATTGTTTCAGTTCTGTTGATTTCCACTCCTCTCTTTACTTTAGATTTAATGTCCCCCCTACCCCCAGTTTCTTAAGGTAGAAATTGAGTGTAGTGATTTGAGAGCTTTCTTCTTTTCTAATATAGGCCTTTACTGCTATAAATTTACCTCTAAATGCTAGCTTCGCTGGATCCCACACTTTTTCTATGTTGTGTTTTCATTTTTATTCAGTTCCAAAGTGGTCACCATTTGGAAAAGGACTCTGTGACTAATTAGGCTTGTATCTTTCACTCAGATAACAAGTGAGGACATTTTGTTTTATCAATAATGGAAGCCTAAATTGTCATATAGGAGTTGTATATTATGTGAGAGTATTGAGCAGTGCAAGGGGGTGGGATGTATCAGACACCTTTTATGTATCTCAGATCTTTTGGTTTCGCCTCTTTCTAGAGTCTTTGGGCCCTTGTTGCACTGAACTGTTGCAACCACTGATTGCACAAGGGAAAAGTATTACAGTTCTTTGCTTTATGCCTATGCATCTCTAATCCTGTAATGCTATTGTTGCTACTGAAGTGTGAGACTGCAGGACCCACTTGGTCCCCATGCATGTGCAACCCAGAGGTACAGGGGAGCCAATGTCAGTGGGGAAAAACTTTGTTCAGTAAGAGATGTTACCCAGTGGGTAAACTTTTCCTCCTTTCTCCCCTTGGATCGATTGTTCTGAGATAGTAATTTATACAGCCTGTTGGAAGATGGTTACAGAAGATAGAATGATCCAAGAAGCTGTATAAACTACTTGCATTTCCTTTCCCTCCTCTTTGACTTTTCCCCATTTCCCTCACTCCTGCTTTCCTAGGATTGTACTCTCTAATAAAAGAGCGGCATAGCCTTTTGCCTTCTATTGTACTTTCTGGAAAACCCAGACTAAGGCAGAAAGCGATCAATAAATGATAAATCAGCACTTATTATCTTCAATTAATTTTACTTAAAATTGTTTTATTTTCATCAAGGTCTACTATGATTGAGAAAATCAAGATAAGGATAAACAAAGTTGTAACTAAGTTTTAACTTAGCCACTGTTGGAGGAGGTCATGGAGAGGATGTGACCGCTGGTTGATCCTCAAGCTGGACTTGGGCAATCAGAAGCTCCTCACCCTCTCCCATCTTTGGAATGTATGTTCCACCCACCATTTCCACATTAGCAGCTGTTTCAAAGACTCAGCCTTGAGAGAGTTAGGTGTTGTCAAGACCATCTGGACTAAATATGTGATTGAACCCAGTTAATCATTCTATATAAACTTCTAAGAGTCTGGCAGGCGGGTGCAGAGATCTGCTCATCTGGAGGCCACCCAAGCCAAGCCTCGGATGTAAGTTCCCTTGATTATTAAACCCGCCACCTTCTGATCTGGAGAGGTCTGCCACTTTCTTTGGTCTCCCCTTGCCCTCTCTGTGTGGGGGCCAGTTTGCGAACTGACAACCAGTGTTATTCTTTTGAAACTGAACCATTATTACAAGTTTTTTTTTTCTCCACTCAGTATTGATTCAACAGTTGCTTTCCTCTGATGATTATATTTCCTTCTTATGTATAGTGTTTTGCATTTTGAGTTTGGGTGTCGCATCAGGGAGCAGGTGTTAAGGCTTTCAAAACTCTTTTTGGGGTTAGAGCCCTTGTAGTTTTTTGTATAAATTGCACTGTCTGAAAGGTGAATACTCATTGATCCTGAGTCTACAGTAACCAGTATTTTTTAAAAAGTCATCCTTCTCTTTAACCACCTCCATGTTAGCTCCTTCTCTTTGCTCTGAGCTGCTTGTATTGATATTGGAATAAGGTAAGAGGAACTATTTGTGTTATGAATAATCTCTGTGGAGAGTCATATATTGTCACTTGTAAACTAGTGTATGCTTGACTTGATTTCTTTTGTAGTTGCTAAAGTTCTTTATGGGTTAGCTTATTCGCTCCTTTCTCCTTGTTCAGTGACTAAAATCTTGTAAACCTCTGTCTGCTGGCAAACTCTTCTGTTGACAGCCAGAGCCAAGATTTCATAAAATGGAACTACTGCTAATCTGGTATTTGAGAAGCATAAAGCATGGGAGGCAGTGGTATGTTTTATATTACCTCGTCATTACAAAATTAATAAATGCTCATTATGCAAAATGTAATAAATTGGAAAAATAGAAGACAGTATCACCAGTAACTGAACACAAATGTGTCACTGTTGGCATTTGGGTGTATTTCCTTTCAATAATTTTGCTGAGCATGTTATTTTTATATGACTATTATCACATAAAACTAAATTCATCAGTGTTTTCAAGAATATATTTTCTGATTTGAAAAGTAATACATGCTTGCTCTAGCAAATTTGGAAAATAAGATATTTTTGATAAAGAAGAAAATTAAATTATGTCACCTGAAATAATCACTTTAAATATTTAACTTATTCCTTTATAATGTTTTTTACATGCAAAAGAGTATTTAAAAATAAGCATTTCTTAAAAGTTCCAATAATACTCTGGATAAGAAATATCAACAACTTTACCTGATAGCTTTATTTTCTTTTTTGCTGTTTTATGGATTTATTTACTGTAGACTCATAACTTTTTATTATTATTATCATTTTTAATTTTTAATTTGTATTGGAGTATAGTTGATTAACAATGTTGTGTTAGTTTCAGATGTACAGCAAAGTGATTCTGTTATACATATACATGTATCTATTCTTTTTCAAATTCTTTTCCCATTTAGGTTATTACAAAATATTGAGCAAAGTTCCCTGTGTGATACAGCCAATAGCTTTTATTAAATCTGAATTATCTAAACTTTAACAAAAGTGAACTTAATTTGTTTTCTCCTTACTTATTATAAATATTAAGTTGTAAGGGCAAATAATTACTATCAGGCTAATATTTGAAAAAAAAAACCAACAACTTATGCCTGATAACTTCTTAATATCAGCAGTATAAAGGAAGAGATCAGAACATCAGGTGTTTCCCAGAAAGAAAATACATTAAAGTTTTCAGAGGAAACTTGAGGAGTTAATGTTGAAATTCACATGAGTAAAAGGCTGAATTAATAATAATGCAGTCAAGCTGGTTGATGTAGAACCAGAAACAGGAACACAGCTACACCATAAGACAGACAGACAGACAGACTTAAAGACAAAATAGACACACACACATACTCTTGTACAGACTGAAGATAAAATTAGCTTAAAGTGACTGCCTAGAAAATTTACGGAGGTAGTTCAGGTCTTAGGTACACTTGCATAAGTAGGCTGGTTTTAAGCAAGCTGTTCTAATTTTATTTTATCATATATATGATAGTTACAGAGTCACAAGAAGTTGCAAAGATGGTACAGAATAGTCACGTGTACCTTTTACTTAAATATCAAGCAAACGCACAAAATTGATGTTTTGCAGTACATGTATAGTTCTATGGTATTTCATTACATGTGTAGATTTATGCAATCACAATTGCTGACTATGGTCGAGTTTTATTAAAAAAAAATTTTGAAGGAATGTGAAATATCCATGGAGAAAAACCCAATAAATACTTTAAAATGTTGTGGTGGTTTTGGATATGTCCACAAATTCTTTGATACTCCTCCCTTCCTATCCCATGCTACTGGGTGTGGGCTCTTCTTAGTGATCTAATTCTGTCAAAAACAATAAAGTGGGAGTAATAGTATGCAACTTCAGAGACTAGGTATAGAGGGCGCCACTCTCTGAGTTGGAATACTCGCTTGGTGGACTGTAGCTGCCTTCTTGTGAGCAGCCACATGGAGAAGCCCATGTGTTGAGAAACTGAGGCTTCCTGCAAATAGCCATGCAAATATGCCATCTTGGAAGTGAATCCTCCAGCCTCAGTAAAGCTTTCTGTTATGGCTTTAGCTGACATCTTGACTGAGATCTCTTGAGAGAGCCTGAAACACAACTGCCCAGCTAAGCTGCTCCCAGGTTCCTGAACCCAGAAACAATGTGAGATAATACATTTGTTTTCTTAAGCCACTAAATTTTGCAGTAATTTGCTGTGTAGCAATGTATGACTAATCCAAGCATCAGTATGTAGGAAGGCATATAAAATATGTTAGAAAATCCAAAGAATATTTTAAACATCATGGAAATTCCTACAGATCACCTTTGATTTTATAATTACAACAGCATTATGGGCATGAGACAATTAATGTCAGGCCAGGAGACAGATCACTGGTTGCCCCAACTATGAAGGATGTTTGTTTTTGCTGTTTCTAATTGGGGTAGAGGAGAACCTAGGTCATGGGATCTTCTAAGTTTCCATCCCACACACTCCTTTGTCTTTTTTTCCCCTGAGGCTGCTGGCTATGTGGTACCTTTTGTGAGGTTTATTTGCAATGACTGACCTTGGCCATAGATGGAGGTCACCCAAAAACTTTGTGCTAGACTGAGACACAAAATTATCCACTGGCCAGTCTCTGAGATGATTTATTGTTAGAATTTTAAGCCAAAACTGTTTGTCTTTTTAATCTATTATTTGCTCAGTGCTCCAATTTAGTTACATTAAAAAAAAAGAGAGAGAAGCAAGTCTATGATTTATAATATAAACAAAGCTAGAACTAATCACTCACTGTCAACTGTCCTGTTTGGTTTCCACAGTATTTGTGCTCTATCACCCTATCCTTATTTTGTATCTATTGGGTTGCCCAAAAGTTGGTTTGGGGTTTTCCATAACATTGTACAAAACACCCGAACGAACTTTTTGGCCAGACCAATCTTTAACAAATATTTTCTGATTATAAATATACCATCTTTGAAGCTTATGTCATCAGCCTATGCAATAACTACGGCAACCCTAGAGCAACCACTGGCAGGTTCAGACTTTTTTTATGAAGGTACTTGTTTGGAGGAGTGTAGCAATCTAGCGGGAATTGGGAGATGGGGCATTTGTCTCAAAGCTACAAAGTGCCAGGAGATTACAGGGGTGGGGTGGTGGTGGTGATGAAACTTCCCTCCCTTCCAGGCACTTGTTGGCAGTGCCATTGAAAACAATAATCTACTGTGGAAACTTTCTTTCTCCATCTCTTTTGTTGGCAGCTCTTCCTCCACCAGTTCCTTAACTGCTATTCCCTAAAGCAATGTTTCTCAAACTTAAGCATGCGTCAGAATCGCCTGGCAGATGTGTTAAAACAGATTTCTGGGCCCACCTTCAGAGTTTCTGATGCAGTAGGTCTGAAGTGGGGTTGGAGAATTTTCATTTGCAACAAGTGCCCTGGTGATGCTGGTGCCACGGTTCTGGTGACCACACTTAAGAACCACTGCCCTCGGGCTTCCCTGGTGGCGCAGTGGTTGCGCGTCCGCCTGCCGATGCAGGGGAACCGGGTTCGCGCCCGGGTCTGGGAGGATCCCACGTGCCGCGGAGCGGCTGGGCCCGTGAGCCATGGCCGCTGAGCCTGCGCATCCGGAGCCTGTGCTCCGCGACGGGAGAGGCCACAGCAGAGGGAGGCCCGCATAACCCCCCCCAAAAAAAAAAAAAAAAAAAGAACCACTGCCCTCAAGTTCTATGCTTGAGTAGTAGTGGGGACCCAAGGATGTGGTGAGGACAGGAGCCAATGCAGCGAAGGAGAATGCCAAACTGCCCCACATGAGACAGCAGAAGGAATATGTTTCTGCTCTTGAGGGAAGAAGTGAAGAGGAGAGAGAAGGAAGAAGCAAGGTGACATGAGCGAGATAGCTTGAGACGGAGGGATCAGATAAAGATCAAGGCGGCTCTAGAAATATGCCTGGTAGAGAGGTCCTTGGAGATCTTTATAAGTTTCTCCTCCAATCTGGAAAATTGTTAAAATATAATAAAGTCACTCATTTTCCTAGCAAGGGGTGTGTGTGTGTGTGTGTGTGTGTGTGAGAGAGAGAGAGAGAGAGAGAGAGAGAGAGAGAGAGAGAGAGAGAAGGTACATGTGCCTTTGTGAAGAAATTAAGACAGATGCTGATTTTCTGCTAAGTGTTGATGCAGCACAGAAGAGAGAGAGCACCTTTGAAATGGTAAAGTGACCAGCAAACTAAGTAAGCAGTAGGTTGTAGCCAGGGGTGATCCAAACATGTTAGTCTCCTGCACTCCCCCACTTCCCTTCACTGGAAGTTATCGTTGACTTGGAGAAAGATTGGGGCTTGCTCAGCACATGAAAACGGGGGCTTGAATCAATCATATTTAGTTCTCTAGGGGCCAGAGACGCCTCAGCTAACATCCGGGTTAGTTTCTCTTGCAGTTCTCATCTACTCTGTGTTTATTCTTTTTTTTTTTTTTTTTTTTTTTGTGGAATGCGGGCCTCCCTCCGTTGCGGG
>NC_041220.1:29337425-29341135 GCF_002837175.3 Physeter macrocephalus | reverse complement strand
TCAGCGGCCATGGCTCACGGGCCCAGCCGCTCCGCGGCATGTGGGATCCTCCCAGACCGGGGCGCAAACCCGGTTCCCCTGCATCGGCAGGCGGACGCGCAACCGCTGCGCCACCAGAGAAGCCTACTCTGTGTTTATTCTTAAGTCTTTCCTTCAGGTAAGCAGAGTTCAATGTACTTCTTCAAATCACTATCTCCAGAGGCTCTGGTTGGACTTCTCTTGAATTCATTGGATGGTATAGGGAGATAACAGCTACATGCTGCAGGTTATTTTTATTCTCACCTCCAGATGAAGGCTGGATATTCTCCAGCTTCTGGGAAGGGAGGAACTGCCCCATATGCATTTGGGGGAGACCAGGAGGACAGGGACTGTAAAAACAGGTCCATCCCAGCTGAGGGGAAACAAGAAAGATGTTGAGGGGCCCCATGAGCATCTTGAAGTCCCATGAAGATGCCTACAACTTCCTATCACTTTCTCTGTTGTGAGGAAATTCAGAGATTTAGGGGTTTACACCTTCCCTGTTACAGTTCATCTTCAAATCCTCTTCATCCAGAAAACTGTGAGCATGTGAGGGAAGGAAAGGAAGAAACAGCTACCTTGGGATTTGAGACAAACAGACCTGCCTCTAGCCCCTGCTTCCTTAGGTACCCATGTGGTCCACACTTGTGCATCCTTCTAGGAATTTATCTGTTGGTTTCAGCACTGACGAGTTCAGACTGTTTTCAAGCCTCAGAAGAAGAAACGGCCAGTTAGAGGATTTCATTTGAGGCTAACGGTGGACCTCAATGTGGTGCTAATCAGAGGAAGGGGGAGAGTTGTTTCTCAATATCTTGTTCACCCAGACAATGCTATGTTCTGAAAACTTGAAGAGATTAAACATTGAAAACTTTTATGGTGGCGATGGTGGTCGTGGTGGTGAATCAGACCATTTTTGCCTGTAGGAGTCCTGCATACAGTCTAGCAATCCCCCATAGAACAGTTCAATGATTATTTTTCTCTTTTTTTCACTTTTTTGAGATATAATTGGCAACTAAAAATGGTACCTTTTCAAGGTGTACAAGTTGATATTTTGATATATGTATACACTGTGAGATCACTACAATCAAGGTAATTAACATATCCATCACCTCACATAGTTACCACTTTTTTTTTTGGCTGCACCTCCCGGCATGTGGGATCTTAGTTCCTCAACCAGGGATTGAACCCCGGCCCCTGGCAGTGAAAGCGCAGAGTCCTAACCACTGGACTGCTGAGGAATTCCCTAGCTACCACTTTGCAATTTCAATTATTGATGCAGCGCCATACCCTGAGTTCCTGCTCAGGGTAAAATATCTTTTCCAAGCACCAAAACTTATGTCAAAGATGGAGTGTTGGCATAGTCCTCCAAGTGGAGGATACCTCATTTGAACGGCTGGATCAAGGCATTATTTTTCCTGCTACAGGAATCCTTACCCTTCCCCTTCCTTGCTGATTTCCATACTGCTTCCTCTGCTCTCCTGGGGTCCCTTTTCAGCATGATTATGACTGTTCTCTACCCACAAAGTGGAAGGGGCGTGAGAACTGAGCTCCACCGCGACTGTCAGTTCTAGGCATTGTATCAACACCAACAGAACCCCTGTCTGGGCTCTTCCCAGAGGGTATGGGAATCTTCATTCAACAGACAATAAACAATCGGGAACAAGGATGCTGGCCGTTGGCGTTGCATAAGAGGTGCCTGTTTTCATTTATACTCTCTGTCACTAGCTCATGGAGCCTTTATTCAGAAATGGTAGGCAAAACCAAAAAAGGATTGATTCATGGAGGAAATTGCTCTTGAAAATAAATTATGAATAAAAGCATTTCTGATAATTCTGCAAACTTTGGAAAAGAATAGATTATTGGAATAATATTGGCAGCTTACAGTATGGGTGAAAGAACCAAACAACTGAGCCTGGGGAGGCCTGGGAAATAGAGGCCTTGTCTTTATTCAAGTTTTTAAATTCCTGGATGAGAGAATTTGACTGGAGCAGATAGAGACTATTATCTCTACGTTGGTTCCGGCATCCATATTGCCAGGAGATAGGACAAGGAGCATAGCTGCTGTGATTGGGAGAATCCTGGTGAGCTGAGCAGCCCGTCCCCCCCATGTATATGTACTGTATGGGTCATTGTTATTTATATATATATGCATACACATACACACACACTTCTATCTTCTTCTTCTTGTCTTCATCATCATCATCATCACTATTATCATCATCTAGCTATCAAGACTTTATTGTTTTAGAGAATTTTTAGGTTTGCAGCAAAATTGAGAAGAAGATACAGAGATTTCCCATATACCCCCTGCCCCCATATATGTATAGCCTCTCCCATTATCAACATCACTCACCAGAGTGGTACATTTTCTTTTTACCAAGGATGAACCAACACTGACACATCATAATCACCCAAAGTCCATAGTTTACCTTAGGGTTCCGTATTGGTGTTGTACATTCTATGGGTTTGGACAAATATATAATGATATATATCCATTATTATAATATCATACAGAGTATTTTCACAGCCCTAAAAATCCTCTGTGGTCTGCCTATTCATCTCCTCTCCCTGCTACCCCTGGCAACCACTGATCTTTTTATTATCTCCATACTGTAGTTTTACTAATTCCAGAATGTCATCTAGTTGGAATCACACAGTATGTAGCCTTTTCAGATTGGGTTTTTTCACTTAGCAATATGAATTTAAGATTCCTCCATGTCTTTTCACGGCTTGATACCTCATTTCTTTTTAGAGCTGAATAGTATTCCATTGTCTGGCTATATACCATCATTTACTTATCCATTCACTGCTGAAGAATATTTTGGTTGCTTCCAAGTCTTGAGTAAACTTGCTTTATTTTTTTATTCAATCGTGAATAAAATTGCTATAAGCATGTGTGCAAGTTTCTGTGTGGACATAAGGTCAAATATAATTTTAACCAATCAAGTTAGTAGCTAGCTATTCAACAGAATGAGCCTAAACTTAGATTCTTACCACTCACCATTTATCTTAAAATATGAATGATTTATTACCAAACTGGGG
This sequence comes from Physeter macrocephalus, assembly GCF_002837175.3. Lineage (NCBI taxonomy): Eukaryota > Metazoa > Chordata > Mammalia > Artiodactyla > Physeteridae > Physeter > Physeter macrocephalus. Next base: position 29,338,075 of record NC_041220.1, on the reverse strand, counting down.
TCAACACAAAGCATTCTCCAGTGAAAAGCAATTGTCCTCAAAGTGTGGTCTCCATACCATCAGCATGAACATCACTGAGAACTTGTTAAAAATGCAAATTCTTTTTCCCGCTTCAGACCTAGTAAATCAAAACCTCAAGGTGAGACTCAGGAATTTTGTTTAATAAATGATTAAATTATGATGATTCTGATGCATGCAAAAATTTAATGTGCATATGAATCACCAGGGGGTGTTGTTTAAGTACATAGTCTTATTTAGTAAGTCTGGGTTAAGCCTGAGATTGTGCATTTCTGACAATCTTCCAGGTGATTCCATTGTTGATGGTACAGAGAGCAAACTTTGAGAAACAAGACTTGAAAGATAATGAAGGAGAAAATTTTTAGATCACTGTCTAAAACTGCTGAAATCCTGTAGACAAAAGAACTACAAAACCCAGAAAGCTCTTTATGAATACATTATTTTTATTGCTGTTGGATGATGATAATTTGCATAAATCTTCAGAATGTTGTATGTTGTTTTGGGGGAAAGGGGAATTTCAACTGGCAGGTCTGCAAACAGAATTGATTAAAAAGTTTATGTACGAAGTCACCTTTAAGTCAAATGTGTAAATGCTCCATCATGTCTTTTTTTTTTTTTTTTTTTTTTTTTTT
>NC_041220.1:29332902-29337276 GCF_002837175.3 Physeter macrocephalus | reverse complement strand
CCCTGCATCGGCAGGCGGACTCTCAACCACTGCGCCACCAGGGAAGCCCTCCATCATGTCTTAATCTCAACATGCAACAGCATGTACCAAGAGCAGAATCAACATCTGCAGCTATCCTTTATTGTGTCTTGTTCATGACAGAAATACTATGTTCCACATTATTTAAAATGATAACTCAAAGCTTAATGCTAATGAAGTTACCAAGCCATGACCTAAAAGAAGGGAGAGTCTGGCCAGATGGCTCAAGTCACTGATTATAACTTCTTAGGTCTTCCTTTCCTGTCCCAGATTGATCATATCTAGTGTTTTTAGTCTCTGGCTATTTGGTGACTAATCTTGAAAGCTTTTGAGAATCTGGTCCAATCAGCAGTTTGCTATTAGTGCCACTCAAATCTGATTACGTTTGCTTGACACATTTGACTTAATGGAAGTGGGGAGAAACTAAGTGGGTCTATGAACCTTCCCAGGTGAGGATTCTCTTAGACTATGTTCACAACCAATATTTTCATGTCCAGTTTTATTGCTTTCATTATCAGATGGCTGTTCTTTTGAGTTTTTGCTTTGGAAAGGTCACAGATGGTTTCATTTCACATAATGAATTCAAAACATTTAAGAGGATCTCTCCTATGCCAAACTCTCCCAAGAGGTTTAATCAACATACGTGTATATGAGAAAAACTCTCATTACAACTGAAATTAAAACAAAAACTAAGATTTATCTGCAGAATAATTTCTATTAGAATTATTTGAAGAGGCCAAATGAGCATGAGAATAAAGATAAACCAGGAAACAATTTATTTAATTTTTGAAAAATACTCATAAACTTTGGTAAGAAAAATTAAATTATCCTTGATTGAGGGGTTCCTCCTCCCCATAAAGCCTTTGTTTCCTGTCAAGAAATAAAAGGCAGAGATACAGGGACTTCCCTGGTGGCGCAGTGGTTAAGACTCCACGCTCCCAATGCAGGGGGCCAGGGTTCAATCCCTGGTCAGGGAACTAGATCCCCCACATGCATCACAAATAAGGAGCCCGCCTGCTGCAACTAAGGAGCCCGCCTGCCACAACTAAGACCCGGCGCAACCAAATAAGTAAGTAAATAAATAAATATTTTTAAAAAGGCAGAGGTACAGTGTTTTTCTGAAGAAAGAAATATTGACAGTGTGATGTCCCATAAATTACTTCTGACGTGTCTAAATTAACATTTTTATAAATGATCTGGATGGTCAATTATGCATAGTTAAATGGCAAGCGATGAGTACAATAATAACATTCGGGAACCTAATGGCTATTTCTGGTTTGAATTTAAGGTGTGATTGCATTTCAAATATCACCGTCTGATCACTCAGCTTACAGGCTTGGAAACTTGGTTATCTTTTTATTGAGAGGCTTTCCAGAAAAATGGCTTCCTTAACTTGGAAGAGGCTGATTAAAGGTAAGAGAGTACAGTTTTTATAAACACTTTTTACTCATTATAAAAAGCTATAGATGTTGCTTGTAGAAAACTTAGAACATATGAGGATATTCAAATTTAAAAAAATTCCCCTTCACCCCAACCCCACTATTGTTAATATTTTGGGTTTCAGTCTTTTAGTATCTGCATATACAGTAAAATTTTACTAACCTTGCATGAAAATCTTTGTATATTTAAGTGTGTTGTCTGGTTCAATAGATACACTAAAGTTATTTTTGTAGGTTTTTCATAATTACCCTCCATAAATCTATATCTGTTAGGTATGAGGGTGCCTATTTTCCTACATTTTCGTCACCATAAGAGATGTCATCCCACTTGCTTTTGGCATTGGCCTCTTTCTCATGAACCTGTTACTGACATGCTTGGTCCTACCTGGTCATTGGGCTTATGATACCACCTGCTGCTATTGGTCATCAATCATCCTTGCCTCTGCCTTGAATTGCTGAACCTCAGAAATATTTATTTCCTAAGATTCCAGGTCTCTTTTATGGCACCAGTCTTCCCCCCTGGGTAGAAGTATTAGAAAACATCTTGGTTTCCTTCATACCTCATACAACGTGGGAGAGACTTTTCTATACAGTTTCCTCTGATAGTGCAGTGCTACTGCTGTTAAACCATATTGAATGTGGCCCCAGGCTGAAGGCAAGGCTTCCGAGAGAGTTTGCAGCCTCTCCCAAGCAACCCCTGGAAGAGTGGGGTGCTAGCTTTGATGTTCTGCTATTCTTTGACATTTATCTGAGTGTCTCTGCAGTTTATTCCCCGTAATCCATGGAGGTTTGGAATTTGACCTCCTTGCTCTATCCCTATAACTTCCCCTTTCTTTCAGACATAGAAGTGTTTTCTTTTTCTTTCATTTTCTTTCTAGTCTGGCTGGGATTTTGTCTACATAATGTTATTTTTCAAGATGTTATGATGAGAAGCATGTAGAGAACCATTATTATTTATTTTATGCCTTTAACATGTGCCTCTATAGCACTGATTATGTGCAAGGCACTCTTTTAAGTACTTCTCAAATATTAATTCATTTAGCCCTCATTGCAATCCCACAGGATGGATTATCCCTACTTAACTACTGAACTGAGGCACAGAGAAGTTATGTAACTAGTCCATGTTTACACAGCTTATAAGTGGTAGAATCAGGATTTGAACTGAGGCACTCTGGCTTCACAGTCTATACACTTTTCACTGCACTACATTGCCTCATATTTGAAAAAGTCTCATTTTAAACTGCCTCATGTAAAATGAAAAATATATTATTTTAATATTTTCAAGATTTCCCCCATTATACACACATAAAGACACACAGAAGAGGGACTGGAAGAATATCACTTAAAATTTTTAACAGCAGTTATTATTGATATTGGGGTTATAGAGCAGGTGATTTTAATTTTACTTCTTGGGGCTATTATAAATTTGCTTCAGTGTAGATGATTACCATTATGTTCAATAAAACAACACATCCATTAATAAAAACGAGATTATTTGCAAACGTACACTTATACTGAAAAGTCTAGGCTCATAAAAGAACTACTTTTTCTTTCATTAATTCATTCAATATTTGTTGAAGGAATGTACCATGGATTATTCTATGACTAAGGATATGGAGATGAACAAAACATAGTTCCAACCTTTAAAGGAATTATTTATAGTGAGGGTTGAGAGGTAAGTGGACAATTGTGAAAGACTATTCTAATAGCTATTACAAGCTTGAGTACACAGTAAGAAATGCATACGAGAGACACAACCTAGTCTTGAAGGATGGGTGAATGTTTATTGAAAACTGAGACTGAAGGAACCTGGGGAGGGGAAAGTAAAGTATGTCCAGCCAGAAATACCAGCATGTGCAAAGGCCCTGATGTGTATTCAAGGAATTGAATGCTACTGTTGAGCTGAAGAATTGAATAAATTATTTGGAGTGGTGAGAGAAGACACAGGAAAGCAAGTTTAATTACAAGGATGTAATTGGCGATTTTGGCAAGAGAGGATTCAACTGTGAAAGCAAATGAACCTTTGAAACAGGATGACATAGAGGACGGAGTTTATACCTCTTTAAAGAAGGAGTTTGAAGAAGGACAGGTGGAAGTGGTGGTATAGTGTTTGAATCTACTTGAATCCTCCCACAAAACAAACATAGAAACTAAGGATTACAAGACCAAAATCCCATGGGTAACATCTTAACAAAACTAGGTGACCAGGTGCCCCCAAACTCCAATCTACAGCAAAGTATTGCCATGGTTGAAACTGCAGAAGAAAACCCTGAAATTGATAATAAATACTCACCCTCAAAAGAAAGAGTCTCACTGAGGAGTGAAAGGAAACTCAGCTAATCTGGGAAAACCAGCTCAAACAGAGAGAGAGCTTTTTATGTTCCAATGTGCATATATGAGTACAGGTAGACTTATAGATACTTGACAATGCTGAGCCAGCCTAGGCTCTATGAACTCTTAAAACCAACCTGCTTAAATTTTCTTCCAGGACAAAACCCCTACTGAAGAGAAACTATAGGAAGTAGAATCAAATTGACACTTGGGCAAACAAAGGAAAAGAAAAAAGATTCAGATGAGAATGGGAGAAGAGAAGGGAAAGCAGATTTCAGAAAGAACTCTGGGCATATTTTGAATTATTGGTCATTAATGATAGAAATGTCAGCCCTACAACCCTGAACTCAGAAACTTGTTCTGGTTCACTCCATTCCTCCAAAAAGGAGGCTCCCATTAGGAGCACAGGAAGACTTAGCGCACAGAAACATGAACAACATAAGAGGTTGGTCGTTAGGTCTTACACGAATTTTTTTGTGTGTGTGTGGTATGCGGGCCTCCCTCTGCTGCGGCCTCTCCCGTCGCAGAGCACAGGCTCCGGACGCGCAGGCACAGCGGCCATGGCTCACGGGCCCAGCCGCTCTGC
>NC_041220.1:29321477-29332842 GCF_002837175.3 Physeter macrocephalus | reverse complement strand
GTGGGATCCTCCCAGACCGGGGCGCGAACCCGGTTCCCCTGCATCGGCAGGCGGACGCGCAACCACTGCGCCACCAGGGAAGCCCTTACACGAATTATTACAAGAAAAAAGAGAATAATGAGCAAAGTAACATTCCCAAAGACATTCAAGATAAAAACTGTAGCCCAAATATTTATAATAAAGTTGAAGAACTTCCACATCCGGATGTGTTTTCCCTATTCTTCCTGCTAAGTACAACTAAAAACCTTGGACTTAACATATAAAATAAACATAAAAAGCCACTGATAGAAAAGAAAAAAGGGACTTGCTAGGGAACTTGGGACTTGAGGCATGATATGGTGGTGAGCTCTTGGGTTTTCTTTTTGCCTCACATATCTCAGAATTAAATCTGAAAAGTCAGCAACCTAGAAATGCCAGTGACTACAGACAAAGTCCTATAAAAGCAGTATATTTCTACCCAAACGACCAGGAAATGGGGAAGCCTAGGAAATCAGAAAACTTTCAGGTATTAACTGCTCTGCTGCAGTCAAATGCCATACAAAAACTGTGGCCCCACTGTTACCCATGCCAGCAAAGGCTGAGTGGAGAACCTAGAGTTTTATTTTTAAAAGGCTATAACAGTGTGGTCCATCAATTTCACCAGAGTGGTGTCAGAGAAGTAGGGACTTTTATCCTTCCAATCTTGTAAGAAGGCCTTGCACTGTCAGTGGACACCTCATGGGAAGCTGGAACTCCACCTCATTACTTACAGTAATGAGGAGACCTGCCCTCACCATAGCAGGTATCAATTGAGGCTAATTGGAAACCTAGGCTTCTACCTCTGTGTAGAAGAAATGAGGCAGCACCACCTTTCCCTTCCCTTCCAGAACAGTTTTAGGGGAAGTCTGCTAAAACAGAAGACTTAATAGTATGCAGTCTCCTAACATAATAGAAAATGTCTAAGTTCTTAATTCACAGTCACTCATCATACCAAGAACCAGGAAGTTCTCACACTGAATGAAAAAGACAATCAATAGATGCCAATACCAAGATGACAAAGCTGTTAGATGGCCTGACAAAGATTTCAAAGCAGCTGTGATAAAAATGCTAAAATAAGAAATTATAAACATACTTGAAACAAATGAAAAAGTAGAGATCCTCAGCAAAGAAATAGAAAATGTAAAGGAGAATCACACAGAAAAATTTTTTTTTTTTTTTTTTTTTTTGGAATCCTCCCAGACCGGGGCGCAAACCCGGTTCCCCTGCATTGGCAGGCGGACGCGCAGCCACTGTGCCACCAGGGAAGCCCCCACACAGAAAAATTTTAACTGAAGAATACAATAACCAAAAAATACAATAAAAATACAATAAGTACAATAATTTTAACTGAAAAATACAAGTTAAAATACAGTAAAATATTAACTGAAAAATATTAACTGAAAAATACAATAAGAATACAAAAATACAAAACAAAAAGTTCAGTGGATGGACTCAAAGCAGAATGGATATGACAGAGGAAAGAATCAGTGAACTGGAAGATAGAAAAATATAAATGACCCAATCTGAACAGAAGAGAAAAAGTAAACTGTCTTTTTTCCAACTTTATTGAGGTATGATTCACAATTAAAAATTGTATATAGGGTGTACAATGTGGTGTGGTGTGTTGATATAAATACCTTAAGCTGTAATGATTACAAGTAAATTTCTCAGTACTAAAAAGAAAAATTGAAGCACCAGAGAAAAATTGCAAGCAATGGTGGATTTCTCTTCAGAAACAATGCATCTCAAAAGGAAGTATTATCAGATGCTGAAAGAGAAGAACTGCCAGCCCAGAATCCCAAACCTCACACAAATATCATTCAGGAATAAAGGGGAAATCAAGACATTCTCAGGTGAAAGAAAACTAAGGTAATTTTTCACCAGCAGATCTATCCTAAAATGTAAGTTCTCTAAACAGAAACAATGTGATAAAAGAAGAAACCTTAGAAAATCTGGAAGGAAATAACAACACAGTAAATTAAAACATGGGTAAGTAAAACAGGCTTTCCTTCTGCTCATAAATTTTCTAAATTATCTGTGAAGGTTGAAACAAAAATTACAACACTTGTGGTTCTAAATGGATGTAGAGGAATTATTTAAGGCAATTATATTATCAATGAGGGAGGGTAGAGGGACATAAAGGATGGTAAGGTATCCATGCTTCAGACAAACTGGTAACATGATGACACCTGTAAATTGTGATTATATAGAGTATATAATTATATAAGTATATATATTTAATATAATATCTAGATAATGTCTCTGGATAATTACATTATCTAGGTATATAATGTAATATCTAGAGCAAGCACTAAAAAAGCTATACAAAGAGGTACTAAAAAGGTATAGACGATTCAAAATGGATTCTAAAAAATGTAAATGTAGCCCACAGGAAGGCAGACAAAAGAAAATAGGAAAAAAAAAAAAACCCCAAACAGAGAGAATAAACAGTAAATTTAAATGGCAGATTTAAGCCCTAGCAGTAATTACATTAAATGTAAATGGTCTAAATATACCAATTAAAAGACAAAGATGGGCAGCTTGGATTATAAACTATATTCTGTCTATAAGAGATTCACTTCAATCATAAGCACATAGGCAGGTTGAAAGTAAAAAGATAGAAAAGGTATATCATTCAAATATTAATCAAAAGAAAGCTCTAGTTGCTATATTAATATCAGATAAATTTGACTTTAGAACAAAGAAAACCACCAGAGACAGAAAAGTATATTATATAATGATAAATAGGTCAATTCACCAAGAATACCTAGCAATCCTAAATGTATATGTACTTATTAACAAAGCTGCAATATATATGAAACCAAAACTGATACAAATGAAAGAAGAAATAGACAAATCTATAAGTATATTTGGAGACTTTAAAAACCCTCTCTCAACAATTATTAGAAATACTAGACAGAAAATCAGCAAAAATATATAAGAGCTCAGCTACACCACTGACCAACAGGATCTAATTGATATTTGTTTAACACTATACCTGCAAACAGTAAAATACATGTTCTGGGCCATAAAATAAACCTTAACACATTTAAAAGAATTGAAATTATACAGAATGTGTTTTCCAGCTACAATGGAATCGACCTAGAAATCAGTAATAGAAAGAATGGGAAAGTCTCCAGACATTTGGAAATTATAACACACTTTTAACTTATCCATGGATCAAGGAGGAAGTCTCAAGGGAAATAAAAAATAATGTTTAACTGAATGAAAATGAAAATTGTGGCAAAGAGCTAAAACAGTACTGAGAGAAGAATTTATGTCTTTAAATACATACATAAGAGAAGGAGACATCTCATATAAATAACCTAGGCTTTCACCTTAATACATTGGAAGAATAATAATGATATAAACTCAAAGCAAGCAGAACGAATAAAATAATAAAGAGCATAAATAAAAAAATTAAAAACAAAAAAGTAGAGGAAAATTAGTGTAAGAAAGGGTTGATTTTTTGCAAAGACCAATAAAATTAACAAATCAGTAACAATACTACCAAAGAGGTAATGAAACAGGGACTATTACTACAGACCGAGCAGATATCAAAAAGATAGTAAGAGAGATATTGAAAACAAACTTATAGTTACCAAAGGGGAAACGTGGGTGTGTGTGTGGGGGGATAAATCAGAAGCTTGGGATGAACACACACACACACACTACTGTATATAAGATAGATAGCCAACAAGGACCTCCTGTATAGCACAGGGAACTCTACTCAATATTCTTTGATAATCTATATGAGAAAAGAATCTAAAAAAATGAATATGTGTATAAGTATAACTGAATCACTTTGCTGTACACCTGAAAGTAACACAACATTGTAAATCAACTATACTTCAAAAACAAAACAAAACAAAACAAAAACCCCCGAAGGATAGTAAGGGAATGCCACAATAAACTCTACATGTATACATGTGATAACTCAGGTGAAATGAACTAACTCCTTAAAAAATATACAAACTATCACAACTCACCCAATTTGAAAAAGCTAATTTGTATAGGCTTTTAACTATTAAGGAAATAAAATCTGTAATTAAAAATCTTCCAAAAAGAAAATCTGTAAGCCATTGGAGAATCCAAACAAAAGTTTAAAAAAAGAATTAACATGAATTCTACACAGCCTTTTCCAAAAAATGGAAGAGAAGGGAATACTTCCTGATTCACTCTATGAAGCTACTATTTTCTTGATATTAAAAGCAAATGAAGATAGTACAAAAACAAAAAACCCAAAAAACCCCAATATCCCTCATGAATATATTGCATGAATTATATAGCATGACCAAGTGGAGTTTATTCCAGGGAGGTAGGGCTGCTTCACTGTTTCAATCAGTGTAATCCACTGTATTAACAGGCTAAAGAAGAACAATCATATGATCATATCAGTTGATGCAGAAAAGCATTTGACAAAATTTTACACCCATTCATTATAAAAACTCCAGAAAATGGGCATAGAAGGAGGACTTCCCACATTTAAGCCTACAGGTAACATTATACATAATAGTGATAGGCTGAATGCTTTCCTTCTAAGATCAGGAACAAGGCAAGGATGTTCATTCTTGCCACTTTCATTCAATATAGTACTGGAATTTCTATGCTATAAGGCAAGAAAAGGAAATAAAAGCCATACAAATTGGAAAGGAAGAAACAAAGCTCTCCCTATTTGCAGATGATATAATTGTATACATAGAAAATTCTAAAGAATCCACAAAAAAGCCAAAAATGAAAACAAAAACCCTTTCCTAAAATTAATAATTTAGTTTAAGAAGATCACAGGATACAAGATAAACATACAAAAATCAACTCTATTCCTATATACTAGCAATGAACACATAGATACTGAACTTTAAAATACAATACTATGGGCTTCCCTTGTGGTGCAGTGGTTAGGAATCCACCTGCCACAGGGGACATGGGTTCGAGCCCTGGTCTGGGAAGATCCCACATGCCGTGGAGCAACCAAGCCCATGTACCACAACTACTGAGCCTGTGCTCTAGAGCCCATGAGCCATGGCTACTGACCCTGTGTGCCACAACTACTGAAGCCCACATGCCTAGAGCCCATGCTGCACAACAAGAGAAGCCACCACAATGGGAAGCCTGAGCACCGCAACGAAGAGTAGCCCCTGCTCGCCTAAACTAGAGAAAGCCCGTGCGCAGGAATGAAGACCCAATGCAGCCAAAAATAAAATAAATATATTAAAAAAAAAACCAATGCCATTGCAGTTGCTCAGAAAAAAATACCAAACCACTTTGCACCCACTAGGATGGCTAAAATAAAACAGATAATAACAAGTGTTGGGAGTATGTGGAAAAATCAAAACCTCTTTCATTGCTGGTGTGAATGTAAAATGGTTCAGCCATTTTTGAAAGCAGTCTGGCAGTTCTTCAAAAGGCTAAACATAGAGTTACCATATGATCCAGCAATTTCACTTCCAAGGAAATGAAAAATAGGTTTCACACAAAAACTTTTATATCAGTGTTTTTAGCAGCATTATTCATAATAGCTCGAAAGTGGAAATAATCCATTCAAATGTCTGTCAACTGACGTATAGATAGATAAAATGTGTTGTATCCATACAATAGAATCTTATTTGGCAATAAAAAGAATGAAAGACTGATACGTGCTACAAAATGGTTGAAATGTGAAAACACTGAAACCTTAAAACACAGATAATTTGCCTCTCTGGGGTATGGATGCCCTTATTGATGAGCCCCAGGTCTTCCTCCTTCTTCCTTTTCCAGGAAGGCGTGGCCAGATCATGGCCTCCTTGAGGAGTGGTCAAAGCATCCTCCAGAGTTCTTCCTGGCCTGAGGCCTGCAATGTCCCTCCCACTCACAGTGGTCCTAGATGAGATGCTCTCTGGCTACTGCTTTGAGGGCCTCATCTGTCCAGTGGCAGACGTTGCCAGGCCTTCCCTGTCCTCTGGCTTTACTGATTCTATCATCTCATTTCTAGGTTCTTTTATTTATATTGCCTTTTCACATTCTGTACAACCTTCTTACTTTTTATAATTTGATTTGAAATATTACATTCTAATTTTCATCAGTTTTGCATGGTAATGTCTTTTTGGTATGTTTTCATAGAAAATTTGTTCCAGTGTCTATTCTCGCTTTTCTTACAGTAGCTATATATATCCAAAATCTTTTCTGTTGCTCATTTGTGTGAATTAGTTTTCCTGGATTTTAAAATAATAATGTAAATTATTTTAATAATAATTAAAATATTTTTAATAATAATTAAAAATAATGTGAATTTGTTGTTTGTATGAAGTGTAAAAAGATATAAGCTAGTACTTTTCTGAGATCTCTCAGTTCTGTTCTCATCTGTGCTTTTACTTGTCCTTTTATTTGCTTCTATTGCCTCTGTCCTGTTTAATTTGGAACTTATTCTCATCTATTTTTCCTCAGTGCAGGGCCTTGTCCTGGAAGGGAACTATTACTAGTTAGATTTTAGAGTTCATAAGACTTGGTCTATACCATCCCCTTCAGGTCCCATGCATAATCACTTGCAAGTGTGAAAACTTTTTCCACTTCAACTGTTTTGCTCAAATTGTGCACCATGTTTTCCACCCTGCATCTGTTGTCTCTTTTGGTTTTCCTGTTGTCAAGTCTGGTAGATGTCTGAGTGGCTCCCCTGCTTCCCGTAGCACACATGTTCATACATATTAGGTTTCATAGATATGGGTGGTATGCCTCTACCCACTAGTATTTTGAGAGTTGTGAGATACCTTGTCATCTAGTTTTAATTTACCTGCTGCCCATTTAGTTTTGCTATCTAGTGGACTCATCTCTTTTTATGGGTGGGTTTTGGTGAGAATAAAAACTATGCTTCTACTGCTACTGCTACCTTTCAGAATCCTCTCAAAATGGAATTCCTGATCATTCACCCCAAACCAGTCTTTACCAAATTTTCTCCATATCAGTAAATGGCATCACTAATCAGTCATTTACACAAGCCAAAAACTAAAGTGTCATCAAAGATACGTCCTTTCCTTTCATCCTTCATATCTAATCCATCAACAAATCCTGTTCATTATATCTCCAAGATACATATTAAATTTATTAATTCTGTTTCATCTTCACTATCATCACTCAAGTCCAAAATGCTGTCATCTTCCCAGATTCCTATAATATTCTCTTTATTGCCCTCCCTGTTTACACTCTTCTCCTTCTATAAGAGTGAGCGTGATCTTTTAAAATTATAATTTCCTGTTTTAAATGGCTTTTCTGTTTAAAATGGCTTTTAATAAAATTTCAGTAGAATAAAATCTTTCAATAGCATAAAGTCCCAGCTCCTTCCAGGTCCATAAAGTCTGTATATAATAGGATCCTTTCCTGATTTTCCAAACCTCATCTCTCGCCTATCTTCTCACTATTCTCTATCCAGAGCAGTATCATTTCAAAGCTAAATAAGTGATTCATAGAAAGGGAGAAAATATAGAAGTAAAAGTCTGATGACCTCGATGAGTTAGAAGAACAAGTTAATTACAATAGTATATAACAACTTTGTTCCTATATAGTTCTGATACCTCTCCCTCATTTGTGCTATTATTGTCATAGACATTACATCTTTACGCTATGTGCCCCTCAACATAGATTTGTAATAATTGCTTTATACAGTTTTCTTTTAATCATATAGGAGAAAAAAGAGTTACAAACAAAACATACACTTACACGTCTATATTTATCTGTGTAATTACCTTTACCAGTGATCTTTCTTTTTTCATGTAGATTTGGGTTACTCTCTAGTGACTTTTAATTTAGCCTGAAAGAGTAGCTTTAGTATTTTTTGTAGGACAGGTTTGCAAGTGATTAATTTGCTTAGTTTTTGTTTATATGGAAATGTCCTAATTTCTCCAGTTTTGAAGGATAATTTTGCTGGGTATAGAATTCTTGGTTGAGAGTCTTTCTTTGAGCACTTTTAATATGCCTTTCCCACTGCTTTCTGGTGGTTTCTGATGAGAAATTGGCTGTTAGTCTTGCTGGAATCACTTTTATGTGATGAGTCACCTCTCTCTTTCTGTTTTCAAGATTCTCTCTTTGTCTTTCTCTTTGAATAATTTAATTATGATTTGTCTAGGTGTGGATCTTGTCGAGTTTATTCTGCTTGGATTTCATTGAGTTTTATATGCAGATTAACTTTTCTCCATCAAATTTGGGAGGTTTTTTGCCATTAATTTTTCAAATGATCTTTCTGACCCTCTCTTTTTCTTCTCTCCTCCCTGGACTCCTAATACAAAGTGCTGGTATACTTGATATTGTCTCATAGGTCTCAGAGGCTCTGTTCATTTTTCCTCATTTTTTTCTTCCCATTCTTCATACTGAATAATTTCAATCAACCTATCTTCAGGTTTGCTGATTCTTTCTTTCCCTTGGTCAAATTTGCTGCTGAGTCACATTAGTAGATGTTTCATTTCGTTTATTGTATTCTCAACTCTGAAATTTCTGTGTGTATGCTTAAAATAATTTCTCTTTATTGATATTCTGTATTTGATAAGTTATTATTCTTATACTTCCCTTTTGTTATTTAGGCATGGTTTCCTTTTGTTGTCTAAACATATTTATTAAAATAGATTCTTTAAATTCTTTGTCTAGTAGTTCCAATGTCTGGTCTTCCTCAGGGACAGTTTCTGTTTATTGATTTTTTTACCTGGGTATGGACCATGCTTTCTTATTTCTTTTTATGTCTAGTAATTTTTATTGAAAACTGGACATTTAAAATAATATAATGTGACAACTCTAGAAATCAGATTCTCTTCCCTCTCCAGGGTTGCTGTTTGCTTAGTATATTTTCTGAACTAATTCTTTGTTGAGTGTTGTCAGTAAAGCCTATATTTGGTTAGCTCAGTAGTCAGCTAATGATTGGATGTAAATTTTCTTAAACACCTGTAATCAATACCTCCGTGTCTTGCGGAAGGGTCCTGTGTGTGTGTTGGAGCAAACCTTCAACACTCAGTTAGGCAGTTAATAATTTTGCCTTCTTACTGGTGCAGAGCCTCAAGGTCAGCCCACAGTGAGAACTTAGGGCCTTCTCAGATCTTTCCTGAGCATGTGCACAGCCCTGGACATGTACATAGCCTATGTATCATGTGGGCTTCTAGATTCCCAGAAATGTGTTGGAGCTTCTTAATACCCCTGTGGGCATCTCATTCCCCAGCTTTTCTTTTGAAAAATTTTGGTTCGCTTATTGTTTACTCCAACTGTTATCCACTGCCTCATGCAGCCATGAAGTTATTTAATTGCCTCTAGTTGTTTTTACAAATTCTCCTGGGGAAATAGCTTTTGCACTGAGTGAGCTCTGAGTCAGGTAAAAAACACAGCCTTGAATATAGCATTTTCCATGGAACCATAAGGCAGGTCGAATAATGCCATTGATCTGGGAAAGAGGCTTTGAAGGAGCTCCACTACCATTCTTCCCACTCTGGTGGTTATCAGGCTTTTAGTTTACACTGTGACTGCAGGCTGCTGGTTTTCACCATGATTGCTTTGGTTTTTTTAAAGCTATCTCAGAACTGCAGAGTAGAGGATCAGAATAGGACAAGTGAAAATGCCACAGAGCTTCCTTTTCTTAGCAGAATTCAGCCTTTTTCCTTGAATAAATGCTCCCTGCATAGCTGAAACCTTTGGCTTATTTGCAGAGTTCTGAAGAATTTGATTCTGACAATGTTTTCATTTTTTTTCTTTAAAGATTTTTTTTGATGTGGACCATTTTTTAAAAAGATTTATTTATTATTTATTTATTTATTTAATTTATTTTTGGCTGTGTCAGTTCTTAGTTGTGCCACATGGGATCTTCGTTGGGGCATGCGGGATCTTTTGTTGCAGTGTGCGGGCTCTTTGTTGTGACACGTGGGTTTCTCTCTAGTTGTGGCATGTGGGTTTTCTCTTCTTTAGTTGTGGTGCACAGGACTCAGGGTGCGTGGGCTCTGTAGTGGTGGTGCGTGGGTTCCAAAGTGCATAGGCTCTGTAGTTTGCAGCATGCAGGCTCTCTAGTTGAGGTGCACGAGCTCAGTAGTTGTGGTGCTCTGGCTTAGTTGTCACGTGGTATGTGGGACCTCAGTTCCCCGACCAGGGATCGAACCCGCATCCCCTGCACTATAAGGCAGATTCTTTACCACTGGACCACCAGGGAAGCCCCTGTTTTCTATTTTTATCATTGATCTTATGGGGGAGAGAATTTTATGAGGTCCTAACTCTGTAATTATCAGAATCATCTCTAAAGATCTGATGATGATTATCATCATCTCTAAAGATCTTATCATGTGACTATATAACATGCTCCAACTGGTATTTATTTGAAAACATATTTATAATATGTTACATTCCCTAAGCCTGGAATTTTTCCAGCTGATTCTTTAAGTTAAGGAGTCAGAAAAACTTAGTTCTTGGGAAGTGTGTGCTATGTCCATAATGACCAATAAAATGTAGAAGGCTAGTGAGAGAAATTGAATATTTTTATTCAGTTTTCAAAAATAAAGTGAATGAATGTCTGGAATAGTTCATGCAGTTCTGGTTTCTATACATTAAGAAATGATAATGGCAAGCAGAGATATGCATATAATATAAAATTAAAGTTAAGACAAGTTTGTCTTCTAGACAAATTAAAAAGACAAAGACTGCAGAAAAGAAAATTTATCTTTGATTAATAAATTTATGAAAGTTTTCTCAAGGGCTAATAGAGGTGAAATTTATCATATTAAAATTTTGGTGCCTTTTGCTCTCATTTTTTTCAGAAAACTTGACAGAGCAGTAGAAGTTAATTAAAATTTAAAAAATGATTCTTACCTGAATGTAAAATATGTCAAAATTTAGATCTAACAGGATTTAACCCAGTTCAAACCTTTGTCCCTGATACTGTAGCAGATTTAGAGATTATCGTTTGATACATTGTTCCATTCAGAGGAACCATGATTTGACCAAGAGTATGACCAAAAGCATGTTTTTCCATTAGCAGGCCAGAAGTTTATGTGTTATACACTGAGTAAAAATTAGAAATTATTTTATTGCTAATTGAAAGGAGATATCAAATCCTAGGTCCAATACTTTAGGTCCAAGACCCGTGACAAGATTTGAATTTGACCATGAATCATGGAAACTGCAATGTTTTGAGTCTCTTTTTTTTTAACATATTTATTGGAGTATAATTGCTTTACAATGGTGTGTTAGTTTCTGCTTTATAACAAAGTGAATCAGTTATACATATACACATGTTCCCATATCTCTTCCCTCTTGCATCTTCCTCCCTTCCGCCCTCCCTATCCCAACCCTATAGGTGGTCACAAAGCACCGAGCTGATCTCCCTGTGCTATGTGGCTGCTTCCCACTAGCTATC
>NC_041220.1:29320817-29321196 GCF_002837175.3 Physeter macrocephalus | reverse complement strand
TATGGCCATTCTGACTGGTGTGAGGTGATACCTCATTGTACTTTTGATTTACATTTCTCTAATGATTAGTGATGCTGAGCGTTCTTTCATGTGTTTGTTGACAATCTGTATATCTTCTTTGGAGAAATGTCTATATAGGTCTTCTGCCCATTTTTGGATTGGGTTGTTTGTTTTTTTGATATTGAGCTGCATGAGCTGCTTGTAAATTTTGGAGATTAATCCTTTGTCAGTTGCTTCATTTGCAAATATCTCCTCCCATTCTGAGGGTTCTCTTTTGGTCTGTTTATGATTTCCTTTGCTGTGCAAAAGCTTTTAAGTTTCATAAGGTCCCATTTGTTTATTTTTGTTTTTATTTCCATTTCTCTAGGAGGTGGGTCAA
>NC_041220.1:29287322-29319791 GCF_002837175.3 Physeter macrocephalus | reverse complement strand
CTGCTAATGGGTGGGGTTGTGTTCCTGTCTTGCTAGTTGTTTGGCATAGGGTGTCCAGCACTGTAGCTTGCTGGTCGTTGAGTGAAGCTGGGTGTTGGTGTTGAGATGGAGATCTCTGGGAGATTTTCACCGTTTGATATTACGTGGAGCTGGGATGTCTCTTGTGGACCAGTGTCCTGAAGTTGGCTCTCACACCTCAGAGGCACAGCACTGACTCCTTGCTGCAGCACCAAGAGCCTTTCATCCACACGGTTCAGAATAAAAGGGAGGAAAAGTAGAAAGAAAGAGGATAAAATGAAATAAAGTAAGATAAAATAAAATAGATATTAAAAGATAATTATTAAGAAAAAAATTACTTTAAAGTAAAAAAAAAAGGACGGACAGAACCGTAGGACAAATGGTGAAGGCAAAGCTATACAGACGAAATCTCACACAGAAGCATACACATACACACTAAAAGAGGAAAAAGGGAAAAAATAATATATTTTGCTCTCAAAGTCCACCTCCTCAATTTGGGATGATTCGTTGTCTATTCAGGTATTCCACAGGTGCAGGGTACATCAAGTTGATTGTGGAGCTTTAATCTGCTGCTCCTGAGGCTGCTGGGAGAAATTTCCCTTTCTCTTCTTTGTTCGAACAGCTCCGGTGGTTCAGCTTTGGATTTGGCCCCGCCTCTGCGTGTAGGTCGCCTGAGGGCGTCTGTTCTTCACTCAGACAGGACGGGCTTAAAGGAGCAGCTGCTTCAGGGGCTTTGGCTCACTCAGGCCGGGGGTGGGGTGGGGGGGCATGGAGTGCGGGGCGAGCCTGCGGCGGCAGAGGCCGCAGTGACGTTGCACCAGCCTGAGGCGCCGCGCGTTCTCCCGGGGAAGTTGTTCCTGGATCACGGGGCCCTGGCAGTGGCGGGCTGCACAGGCTCCCGGGAGGGAAGGTGTGGAGAGTGACCTGTGCTCGCACACAGGCTTCTTGGTGTCTGAAGCAGCAGCCTTAGCGTTTCATGCCCGTCTCTGGGGTCCGTGCTGTTAGGCGCGGCTCACGCCCGTCTCTGGAGCTCCTTTAAGCGGCCCTCTTAATCCCCTCTCCTCGCGCGCCAGGAAACAAAGAGGCAAGAAAAAGTCTCATGCCTCTTCGGCAGCTCCAGACTTTTTCCCGGCTAGCCGTGGCGCACTAGGCCCCTTCAGGCTGTGTTTACGCCGCCAACCCCAGTCCTCTCCCTGGGATCCGACCTCCGAAGCCCGAGCCTCAGCTCCCAGGCCCTGCCCGCCCCGGCGGGTGAGCAGACAAGCCTCTCGGGCTGGTGAGTGCTGGTCGCCACCGGTCCTCTGTGCGGGAATCTCTCCGCTTTGCCCTCCGCACCCCTGTTGCTGCGCTCTCCTCCGTGGCTCTGAAGCTCCCCCCACTCCGCCACCCGCAGTCTCCGCCCGCGAAGGGGCTTCTAGTGTGTGGGAACCTTTCCTCCTTCACGGCTCCCTCCCACTGGTGCAGGTCCCGTCCCTGTTCTTTTGTCTCTGTTTTTTCTTTTTTCTTTTGCCCTACCCAGGTACCTGGGGAGTTTCTTGCCTTTTGGGAGGTCTGAGGTCTTCTGTCACCGTTCAGTGGGTGTTCTGTAGGAGTTCCACGTGTAGATGTATTTCTGATGTATCTGTGGGGAGGAAGATGATCTCCGCGTCTTACTCTTCCGCCATCTTCCCCGCACCCCTCGAGTCTGACTCTTAAAGCTCTAAATTGATTTTGGTGGTTGAAACTGAATCTTGGCATTTTTATTTAATTTTGATCAGTGTATTTCCTGTGGTTACTATTATTGTATGTATTATGTATGTATGCATTTTGAGAGAAAACAGTGGAGAGATTTTTAAGTTTTGATTTTTTGTCACAAACAATTAGGTCCTTCAACATAAAGTTCTAAAATCAGTGTTAGCATAAAAGATGAAAATATAGTAGGGTACATGATGTTAGTTATATTATGCTCAGGGTGTATTTGGTTGAATTATGCATTAAAAAGTAAAACATAAAGCAGACTACACTGTGCATGATGCCTCCCACTTGGACGGTTAGGGCACCGTTCTAGGGGAGATGTACTGGTAGCATAGAAAAGGCTGGTGGCAATAAGGACATGAAGTGGATGGATGAAACATGTTTAAGAAAGTGAAAAACCAACATTTATAATTTCTTTTTTCCCCACGTAATATAATTCACTTCACCTAGATTGCAAACCTTTTTGGCTTTAAACATCCATTCCGTTCCAATAAAATGAACTTTCTTTCTTGTTGGTCTTCCTCAGAATAAATGCTGTGCTCTCTTCATAGATATTTGAAAATACTTCTAAAATATCTTAGGGAAAAAGTCTTAACATGGGGGTCTTTATACTAAAACTAGCACGAAAGCATTTTCATTTGGCCTATACACGGTTTAAAAAAATTGAATTAGTTGTCAACCTTTATATGTAGGGAGCTTCTTCACATGAAAATACAAATTTTTAGCTTTCCTTGAAAATGTGGGTGCTTGACCAGATGGCTTCTCTTAGCATGAAGCAGCCCACTGAGGTTGACCAGCTGCCTGAAGACCACGCGCTCTCCAGACTCCCTTGATCCTACCTGACAGTTTCACTCATTTTACAGGACACATTTCTGCTCCCCCTGGAGGCACTTAAGTTTGCAACTTATGCCCAACTGTTAAACAAAACCCCGTCTATAGGTAGTTTATAAGTAGTAAGAATACTACTTATTAGTTTGGATCAAGAGTGAGTGGTCAAACAGCTTTATATCATTAGTGTTTGTTCTATAAAGATGGTGAAGCTATAAAATGTTTCCTTTATGTCTCTGGGCCACTTGAAGTTGGGAAGCCCAGGTATGTGAGTCAGGAGAAGGGGAGGAGAAGGAAAGAAGGGAGAGAAGTGGTAATAGAAGAATATATACAAGCTTTTGGAGACATGGGGAGCTCAGAACTGACCTAAGTGGCTCCAGGGTGTGGCATTTAAAAGCCATCTTGCAGACTAGAGATTAAGAGAGGAGGAAACTTGACAGACGTTGTTGATTAGAAGCTTTGGGTTCATAAAAATGAGAGACACATAGAGGAAAATTTCTGAATCTGAGTGACTTTTTCATGGTTGGGGATTTTTATAACTGGGGATAAAGCCATTTTGTTACCAAATCCAAGCTTGCACGACAGGCCAATAAACTGGGAGACAAGGTGTTGAGGCAAGGAATATGACGTTATCAGGAAAGCTGGCAGACTGAGCAGATGGCAGACTAGTGTCTCAAAAGAACCATCTTCTCGGGGTTTGGATGCCAGTTTTTTTTTTATAGAATAGAGGGGGGGGGAGATGAGGAAGTAAAGTAAAAAAGACCATAAGTTTTGCAAATATCCCCTGGAATGGCCAGCCTTGGGGAGGGGATGTGTTAATTTCTTCTTTCTTGCAGCCATCTATAGGTGGACAGGGTCAGGATGCTTCCCTGAACAAAGGCACTTTGGTTTAACATTCAGGCAGAGGGGCAGGGTTCCCTGAAGCAGGCTGTTATGTATAGACAGTACCCTTTTAGTGAACAAAAGCAGCGGAAAGCAAAGATTAAAGTAAAAGAAACAGGTCCAACATGTAGTCAGATTTGGCTCTTCCCTGTTACATTACAATTTTACCTTTATTTGAGGGGTACACTTGGGGCCCAGCAAGAAAAAAAAAAGGAGAGAAGGAATTCTAATTTATATTTCTCTACCAGGAGAGAAGGAATTCTAATTTATATTTCATAGATAGAAAAGATCCTTGCTTCCTCCTTTCTTCCCCACCTCCCTCTCTCCCTCTCTCCTCCCTTCGTTCTCTTCCTTGTTCCTTTTCTTTTTCTTTCTCTCAAACAATTTATTGAGCATATGCTGTCCTTGTGATGTACATAGCTGACTGTCATCCAAGGCAATATGTGTTTACTACTGTGATAGAGGCTCAAAGTGTAATAGGAGAGGGCCTGGGCTCAACTGGGGAAGGTGGTGTGATGTGAAAAGAGAAAGGGGTTTGGAGTCAGATATATCTGGATGACATTTAGATTCCACAACTCCCTTGCTCTGTAGCCTTTAATGAGTTATCTCCAAATCCTACTTTCCTCATCTGTTAACTTGGAGCGTCGGTATTAACTGGGCACTTACCATATACTAAGTACAGGTGTGTATTATTTTAGTGGATCCTTACCAGAGCACCATGAGGAAGACAGCTATTATTCTGTCTTTTACTTATGAAATGGAGGCAGACTTTCTGTCCCTTTTCCAAGGTCACACAGCCGTTTTATTATCATTAAGATATGGTAAGGCCATAGATAGATGGAATAGATCAGATCAGAAGATGACTGCTATTGACAAGGAAGTGTGTTATACTCACAGGTCCCAAGAGGAAGGGACATACCATGGCAGGGGTGGGGTCGTGGGGCCCTGGAGTCGGTCAGGAGACAGAGGGAGAGGGGGAAACTGGGCAAGAGCCTTTATTGTGATTTCCGTGGGAAGGACCAGGAGAGAGAGATGAAGCAGGCTTAGGATTGACTAATTTCAATAATTCCAGTAGGCTCTGGGGTCTGTGTGCTGTCCCTAGTTGCCTTGGTACCTAGCCCTGAGGTGAGCAGGGCAGGCAGATAGTGGCCTGGAGTGTGAGAGTCCAATAAAGGAGGTGGTTAGGAGTGTGGGCTGTGGGTGGTTGGTTTACATTTGAAAAACATGCATTTTTTTTTTACTATCTCCAGGAATTGGATAACTTTGGGAGGGGCAGTCCCTCCGTGGTCAGCAAGGCTCCAGATGTCAAAGCAGCAGGATACAAAAAAATAAAAGGTAAGGTCAATACAGTGGCTTGTCAATAAGTGATGAAGCTTGGATACTGATTTCTTGACTCAAGCCCAAGTCCTTAACATTCTGTGGTAGGACGCATAGAAGAGCCCAGGTGAGGGATCTGAGGACATGACCAGTGGACCTAAAATTGGAAGCCAGTACATTAATTACCATAATTTAGTTGAGCTGGTTTATTGCATGAGACCACGGCTCTGCCTCCTTGTATATACTGGGTTGGCCAGAAACTTCGTTTGGGTTTTCTGTAACATCTTACAGAAAAACCCGAACGAATTTTTGGCCAACCCAATACATGAGCCTTCATGTACCTGAAGTAAATGTTCTCCCTGATAGACTGACAGAGCAAAGGAAGTGCTGCAGTGAGATTAGCAGAGGAGATAGCAGAGATTCATAAAAGGAAGATGGCCATGGTTATTATGACCTGGCTCAGTAGAGACAATGCCTCCCTCTCTCTTACAAGGAGTTTCAAAGTCACTAGTTACAGTAAAAGCTCATGACTCTAAGGACCGTTTTGGACCCACTTTGCCAAAATTCCTTGGCTTGAAGGGATGTTTCTTGCCCTAAATGCTTCCTCTGAGGTCACCTCAGGCCTAATGTGGGTAGACTTAGTCTGAGAAGGGAAGGTGAGTAGGCAGCAGGGAAGACGGCGCCATCTTGGTTGTACCCTGCAACAGCACCATTGTTCCCCTTAAGGCCCTCATTCTTTCCTTTATTACAGTAGCTGCACAGTCCAGGTTCATTTTCAGAATCTCTGCCCCTTGGTCAGATGTTGGAAATTTTACAGGATGCAGGAACTAAGGAGTGAGACCCCACCCTCAACCAAACTGCTCGTGTTTTTCCAAATTCAGGAGAGATCACCCCAGAGTTAGTTTGTAGGGAAAAATAACTGTAGCAGAACCTGTTTTTCATTTACTCAACAAATTAATTGCCTACTTACACATGTAGTTCTGAAATATTTACCAATATATAACATTCCTGAAATTTCACAGGCTCTCTTTAAATAGTACACTTTATTTTCAGGCACAATTGAAGAACTCAGTGAAAATCAATTCTTGCTTATAAAAGTAGGTTCTATATTACTTATTTGCTGTAACTCAATGATTTGCTATATGTGAAGAGAGCTTAAATACAAGTTTAGTTGAAGACAACTTTAGTGTCAATATGAACCCCAGTAAACAGTGACTTTTTATAGTTTTATTTCATGGAATAGTAAGTTAATACCATTTTTTATGAATGTGGAAATAAGTCACTTTTTAAAATACAAATGACCTGATTTCTTTAAAGACATCTTTTACTAGAAAATTTGGACTCTAGAATGAAAGCTAAAGGAAAATGAATATATTTCACTTTAATGTGGTGAAAGGTGGCTTTTAGAATGGAAGTAGCAGGTTTCCTCTAAATGAATCCTGGCCAGAAGATGGAGAAAATTTGCCAAAATGACAGTGATTATGTACAAATATCAGAGTCAATACAACTCACTCTTAAAATGAAATGAAGTTCTCAGGGCAGCAGAAACATTTGAATGATGAAGCCAAGGACTGACAACAATTGCAGTGTGAGTTACTGTTTATTTTTGAGGCTTAAATATTTGATTTCAATCAAGAGTCACTATTGTTTAGAACAAATTCTATTTTGTTAAGATTACTCCCTTAGCATTTAATCAAAGAAGGACTGGAAGGAGATTTGCTTTTGTGACATCTTCTGATGCAGGAAGCCACTTTAAAAGTGGCTCAATAAGCATCCTGTCTTATAGACAATTCACTTGGTGGGTGATGGGATTTGTAAACTGAAAATAAGAATTCTGTTGCTGAACTAAAGAGTGACTATTCCCTATAAAATATATTTGAATGATAGTCCCCTGCAAAAATATATTTGGTGCGTAACTGAATTTGGGGTTGGGAAACTTCTGTTAGAAAATTACCCTCTTTGGAAAGACTGCAATTAAGAGCCAATCCTATATCCATAGAAGTGCTTTAAACATTTGCTTCAATTTTAAGTCCAACTTGAGGCTCTTTTAAGATTTGGGTGGTTGGGTTCAGTTTGGGTAATGGCTTCCTCACATGTATGGTATTGCTGGTGGCTTAGTATCTCCAGAACATGGATGGATTTCCATCTGGAAGGAGAACATCTGCCTGTGAGTTAGAGGATCAGGCAGACTGAGGGGGGCAGGAAAAAAGAGAGAGATTCAGACAGACGCTGGCACAAAGGGGTGCTTTGCTTCTCATTACTCATCGCCTGAATCCCAGGATTAGGCTATTCTGTTGTTTTCTGTTTTAGACTGCGACGGTCTTCGTAAATCTAAGACATATGTATGATTCTTTGTAGTATCTTAGAAATATCCAGCCAAAAGGTTTTAATCACCCCCAGAAGTTTTAAAAAAGTTCTGGTGTAATTTTCACATCACGTGGGTCAGTTAACAGGGCATCCCAAATTGGAGCATTTCTGTTGATGGCAGGGCGCCCTGAAACCTATCCAAATGTTTTGTTTATCATTTGTCTGCCTTTGATTCAGTAGGGACAATCTGTATCTATGTTGTGGGTAAGAAAATCATGTCTTAGGAATCCCCTCAAACGTATTTGATCTTCAGAGGTACTTCAGGGTCCTTGTTCATTGCGGCTACACATCTGTGATGCATACATCTAATTTTGTAACTTAGAGTGGCTGAGATGTCACCCAGGAACAGTGATGACCACCTAGTGAGAGAAATAATGTAAATGCTTCTGGGGAGACTGAGTAGAGACAACAACAGCTCTACTCTAACACCTTCCTGGGGGCGTCCTGAGCACAAGAGGATAACTTGGGGTATATTTCAAATTAGGAACCTCACCCATGGTGAGGTTCTTCCTGGTTGGCTGCACCGATGTGACCTTCACTCCCTGCCCTTCCCTTCTTTTCATTGCTTTCTCCTTGGCCACTCTCTCCAAATCTTCTCTCCTATGAAATAAAATCCTATCATCTTGACACCCTCTAATTCTCTGGTGCTTTTTGACACCCAGAAGCTGTGCTCTGAGGGACATTAGTGTCTGTTATTCGCCTGACTAGTGAGCCTGTCTTTTACCCCTTTAAATCTTATCTTTTGTAGGTTGATTGAGTGCATTCTATGTGTACGATGTAAAAAACAAAGAATTAGCTAATGCTGCTACCTTGTTGACTCTTAAGTCATTCAGAAGAGTGCAAACAATAGGGTTTTAAAACTCAGAAGGCTAGTGATGCAATAAATCCAAATTGCATTTCCTTGTGCCGCTTCATTCAGATAGGAATACTTGGATATGTGTGGCCTTGTCTGTGCAGTCATTTGAGATGAATATTGTCCTCACTATAAACATATGCACTCTCTTTGAGTGTGTGAGAAGGCATAAATAATTTCTAGACAGATAGGATGCTGTTTCAGCTTTTATCATACCTTTTTTTGGTAGCTAACCTATTGTTTTAAGACAAAGAAGACTAGCGGGACTATTTTGAAAGACATTTTCACAAACATTGCTCTTGGGAATGTAAATTGTTGCAAAATTTATGGAGGGCTATTCACCAATATATTTTAAAAGCCTTAAAAAACTCATACTCTTTGAACTCAATAATTTCACTGTTTTGTATTTACTCTAAAAAGAAAAAAAAAATCACAAATATGCAGAAAGATTGATATCCCAGAATTTTTCATGTCACAGTTAATAGCAGTGAAACATTACATACCCTATGTCCAACAATTGAGAATGATTAAATAAATTATGGCACACATATATAATGAAATACATTTATGCATTTAAAGTCCTGTTTATATATAAAAGGCTCAAAAAAACAACCAACTCCTAATAATAGTTATTTCTTGGTAGTATTTCAGAACATTTTCTTTCTTTCATTATATTTTTATTTATTTTACAACTTTTTCTGCCTTGAGTATTTATCGATTTTCAAATGAGGAATATAGTATAAAAATTAAAATAAGGAAATGTCCATTAATTATATTAACCACTAACTATATTATTAAGTTGAATCATTAACTGTATTACTAACTTGAATTTTTTAGGGACTGATTGTTCATCTTTTTGATTATCTAAGAAGTTTATTTCTTTTCCTTTTTTTCATCCTTGAAGCTCTGCTTCTGTTGATTTCCTTACTTATTTGCCCTGTGGTTCAAAGTGAATGAACAGAGAGAAGAGGAAGCAGACTCCTAGGACCTTCTTATAAGCTGGATTTCAATATAGATTTTATTAATGATAAGTAAGGGAAAGTCTTTCTATTGGTAACAAATTATTTTTTTAATAAATTGTTTTTGTAGAGGTTGTTTAAATGTTGAGATTATATGAGAACCAGCAGCAAAGTTTCTGAAGGGCTTCGGGTTCTTTGTCCTAAAAGAGAGGTAGGAGCAGAGCACGTGTGGGCAGAAAATCAAAATGGTGTCCTCCTGGGTCATTGGCGCCCCAGAGGGGGGCCCTAAGGAGAAGAGCTGTTGACCTGACACAAAGGACTCAGAGTTTTGTTTTGTCTTGTTTTTTTTCTTAGCCTCCTTTTCTTCTAACCTACTCTCATCGAAAAGTTTCTGAGTCACATACTGGATATGTTGAATATTTAAAACACTTCAACTAGAGAGTACTGAGCAAGAATTACTTAAACAACTGCTCCATATAATGATGATGACTATGGGCCTAATGATTAAATTCATGTGTTTGGTGAAAAGAATCATATTCTTATAATGTATGTTCTATTTGGTAGGCACAAAGATACTTCTGTTTTTATCATCTTAACACAGTCAATAGCATGGGCCATTTTATGCTTGGTTACTGGCTGTGAACAATGGAAAATGCATTATAAGAGATTACACAAGGGCACATGCTTCCCGGTCTTGGCTTTTTGTCTTTTTAAATGTCTCACGGTTAAAAACTTTTGTTTTACTGAACTTTATGAAGGCTGAAATAAGTTGATTTATGTCTAGTTAATTAGCCCAAGGGAAGTCGCTGCAGAGCTCAAAGCCCAAATTGTTTTATTAAAGTTGGGGAGTTTGAAATTAAAGTCTTCCAAATTCTGTCTCCTTCCTCACTGCTCTATTCAGTAATCTCTTTTTTAAAAAAATGTTTATTTATTTATTTGGATGCACTGGGTCTTAGTTGTGGCTGACGAGCTCCTTAGTTGCAGCACGTGGGCTCCTTAATTGTGGCAGGTGGGCTCCTTAGTTGCAGCAGGTGGGCTCTTTAGTTGCAGCTCATTGGCTACTTAGTTGTGGCATGCAAACCCTTAGTTGTGGTATGTGAATTCTTAGTTGCGGCATGCGTGTGGGATCTAGTTCCCTGACCAGGGATCAAACCCGGCCCCCTGCCTTGGAAGTGTGGAGTCTTAACCATTGCACTACCAGGGAAGTCCCCTATTCAGTCATGATTACATCCAATCTATGCTGGATGAACAAAATTCTAGGCATTTATAGGGGTATGAAATTATCCTAGGAAAGGCACTCTGATCCATCAAGATCCATTCAGGTACCATGTCTTAAAAAATGTGTCAGCCACTATGTCAGATTTTCTTCTGCATCCACTCAGGAACTTTAATGTTTTATTTTCTTTTTCTAATTATGAAAGTAAATAATGCTCATTGTAGATAATTTAGAAAATCCATACAGATTTTAAAAAAGAAAATGAGAAATGCCTGCAATTCCTAAGCATAGAGGTAAATTTTGTTAGCATTCTGTTGTATTTTTCCTAGTCCTTTTTCCAATGCATGTATGTATATTTAACCTAGTTAAAATCCTTAAGTATTGCATTTTGATTTCTTCATAAACAATAGTTCATGATCATTTCCTTAGCATTAAAAAATCTTCAGAAATATATTTTTTATTTATAATATTTGATTGAAGAATCTCAAGTATATCCTCTGTTTTTGGGCATTTTGGGTGTTTGTAGCTGTTAATCGTTATAAATAATGATGTATTGAACATCTTGTGCATACATTTTTTGCCCATACACTTAGCTAATTCTTTAGGACAGATTCTTAGAAGTAGAGTTGCTGAGTCAAATGATACATTTAAAAAGTTTTAAATTCATGTTGTCTCAGGTGCCTCTAAAATCAGATTTACTTACTGAGAAATGATAAGGCTGAAAGTGGGAAGATTGTAAATGCTATAACATAAGAATTTAAACTTTGTTCTGAGTTCCTGATTAGCCATATGGTCCAGACTCTTGGCAGTGTCACTTCAACAATCTGTGCCTTAATCTCTTCATCTCATGGAATTGTTAAATGATACCACTCTTTTTCTTGTTGCCCTTGCAGAAAATTTTAAAGTAGGCTGATTGACAAGAGTTTTTGAAGTATTTTGAACATTTAAAAAGGGGTGTGGAAGAAGAAGTAATGACAATCTGGTTGTTTACTTTGTGTTTGTGAACCAAAATCAGATGTTTGGACCTCCAGTTGTTAGAAGTTTGGCTGGGAAAGCAGGAGACAATGAGACGGGCCAAAGCAGCATTTACCATTCAGTATAATTTCAAAGGTATGCTAAGAGAAAGAGAGCTCAGCCAGGAATTTATGACTCGGTCAGAGGCAAAGTTGAGAGCTATCACCTATTTCAAGGAGGAGAGCTTTGGATGAGTTCATATATATGCATGGCACACTGCTGCAGTCTAACTTTATGACTTTTAATGACTCCGACCACCTAATCACTTGTGAAAGGATGTGCTGGAGTTTGCCTTCACTCAGCTTGACAAGGTGATGGGAGGCATATATCTTCCTTACATGAAAACACTTGTCAGTTGCATCATATTTGGTAAGACAAGCACCAGTGTCACCTTGGGGGGAAAGAAAAGTAACTCAGCTGACATCCAATGCATATGAGTTTCCAATATGCTTCAACATAGCCTAATTTCAAGTGAAATATGCAAATATACCCTATTTTGTCTGTAGTTTTTATTTTCCTGATGCTTTCTCTAAGTGCCACATCTTCTGCTGATGGAAACATTGTGTAACTTCTGAGCTGATGCATATTTAAATACGCGAGGCAAGGAATTTTTCAGCCTTTGAGTAGAAGCAACATGGCAAACCTAATGCAAATCTCTCAGTCATCTCTTCTTGTTTGGTTTGTTTTTATTTTATTTTGGAGCTTGGAATGCACTTATATAACCAGTTCGAGTTAGTTCAAACTGCTGAATTTTAGACTTTTTATGGGTAGTAGGTCACTTGAGTGAAGTTGGCTTATTAGGGTTTAGGACTAAGCTACGTGGGCAGCAGAGGGGTGACTGAGTGTGTTTGATAGTGAAGAACAGATAAAAGAGTTAGGTCACAAACTCATGTCTCTTTCCTACTTCTTTCACTAAACTTTAAAGAAGAATATTAAAGTAGGTGTGTTTTGTAATTTATAATTTTTGTAATAGTAGGGTTTGTCTATTTATTTGGTTTAGATTTCTAAACGACTTCTGTACTGGGACAGCATAACCAAAGAAGTCTAGGTATAAATGCTTCCAAACGACAAATATTATGGATCAGGTGAATGTCCTGAATCATAACAGAGGGTCTGATGGCTTTCAGAGTGGAAGAGTCCTGTTTCTTAAGGAAAGGAAAGGGTTAAGTTGAAAATGGGACTGCTGTTGAAAAGGCTCCAGTGCAAGCTTTGTCCGTAACAAAAGAAAGCCATTAATTTTTGATGGGGCCTACTAGCCCCAAAGAGCTATGTTTTCATTAACATGGTAAACTATATGGCTTTCTTTCACATGTTCTGATTAGCGGTTTTAAGAAAAACATATTTTTGTGGATAGCCAGAAATTCAAAGTCGGTATTTTGTCCCTTGTTGAATTACAGTGAAAAACCAAATGTAATTTGTACCTACTATTTTTTAGGACAGTGTTTCACCATGGCCCATCCAGTTCTAGATGTGTTTTTTTCTTAGTGTACAAGAACTCTCTTTCTCTGAATTGTATAACATTGTAAATACAACTACACCATATCACTGTCTTCATGTTTCTCTCAGGCTGCCATGGAGACTACAGGGCAGTTGGCTCTTTATTCCTTGACCTTCCAAAAACTATATAAAGTAGCCATCAACTGTTTTGATTTGCTGTGGATAGACTTAGCTGAAGAATCAGATTCCAGTGATGAGACTGTCTTGTTTCTTGGGTGGGAAAACAGTTTGACTCATCTCATCCCCTGGCCTCCATTCCTCCATGATATGAAACAGTAAAATCTAAATAAAGTTATATCAGATTGAAAACACCACCTTGTTTTGCTCTACATATATGAGCAAACATTTGGAATTTTTGCTTCCAAAATAGGCAGAATCCTACTACACAACTCAGTTGGAGAAAGGATCCACTGTAGCCCCTCAGAAACGGTTGAATATATGTGGCTAGCAGTAATTGAAGGGAAGCTATATATGAAATGAGTTGGAACCCTCGACCATTGTATTTGCAACAGCTGACTGACATTATTAGAAAGTGCCAGCTATAATAAATGTATGCATGGTTAAAAAAGAAAAAAAAGCACACTATGGGAACTTGGACTTAAGTTATTTACCAATAACCTGGAAAACACAAATTAAACTCTTTTGTAGATCGGGTCCTCCAAAAGAGACCACCATCTCCTTGTAAAACACAGATGTTTTATTAGGGAAAGTCACTTTAAGTTTCATTTTAAGTTTCAAGTCTTTGTTCCTTCCCCAACTCAACATTCATGATTATGTGATGCTATTTTTTCTTTTTTTTACTATTTGTTTTTCAAAAGTTGGTGAAAGTTGTGTTCCAGTGATCATCCGATTATGAGTTTGGTATTTTAAAAATTAGAAGTCATTTGAGAATAAAATACCAAGTGTCACTATAAATCTGAAATGAAATACATGTTAGGAAACACACTTTCTCTTATCATGCAATTGTCTCTTACAAGGTAGCTAGGAAAAATGATCTCCTTTAGCGTTTATTATTGTATAGCTCCTTCCACAATTGGTCCATTGGTTACAGGTTTCCTGCTCTTGCTATTGTTTGGCGGTGAAGAGGCAAACAAAGGAAACGCACTGAATTGTCGCACTGAATTGTCACATGACTATTTAGGATAGTCATGAGCAACATTTTCTTCTTGTATGAAACAATAACATTTAAATATTGTGGTTATGTATCATGAGTGTCTGACAGCAGAAACCATTGTGATTGGCAGGCAGTAGATTAAATTTATGGGTTTTAGGCTTTTTTTTTTTCTTAATAAGGATACCTTGAGAAAGTCCAAGGGAAATGAAAGTCAGTTTTGTCATCTCGCACAGATTTCAAAGGCAGGGGGCTACACCAGGGCTTGAAAGGTCTATATTACACTGCTGCTGTCTAGCCATACTTGACAATGAGACATACTGTATTTGCTCACGGTGCTGGAGTTTATCATGCAAGAAGAGTAATTATATTTGAATTGTGTCAGCCAGCCACCCTAAAATGAAGGAACGTCAACGAATGTTGCTCCAAGGAGAAGGAGATGATTAGTTATAATTATACTCAGTGTCCAAGAAAAATGTTTCATTCCCTCATTCTGTTGCAACGGGGAGAGGGAAAAAAAACCCAACAAAATTTTTTTAGTACTTCTCAGTATTTAAAAAAAAAACTTTCAAGGTGGCCATTTATTGTAGAAATTTCAGATAAACGCTCTGGTGTGACCATTTAACTATCTGAGGACTTGCTTGGTCTGTGCAAAATTTTATAGCCTTAAAAAAAAATAGTGTGTAATACATCTTCTAAATTTTTCTTCCTCACCATTTGTAGACAATCTCATAACAGGGGAAATGTTAGACAATAGGAAACAAATTTTTAATTCACCTAACTGTGGTTTCATCTACATAGTGCCAAGGCATAAAATATGGCTTTACAGCCACTTATGAATATGGTGATTTGATTTATAATTCTTGTCAAACGAACGGTTTGTTTGAGATGATGGGATGAATACTCTGGAGTGTTGATACTTTTTTTTGTTTTTGTCAGCAAATGGTTACCGGAACTTAGCTCTCATATCCTAAGAATACACATTTTGAAGCTTATGTGTCTCTGAGACTTTTTAGGTGGTGCATTCTGCTGTATATTCTTTTTTTATTGTGTAGTGTCCCATATCTAGCTTAGAGTGATGGTTTTGGGGGTATTAGTTTGTTGGTCAACTCTCATAGTTGTTGATTCCTGTGACTTCCTATGTATACCTTTTTGGGGATAAAATTCTCACTTCAGCAATTTTTTAATAATGTTGAGATGATGATGTGGTTGATGGGCTTGGCTTATCCCTCAAATAATTTATTATTATACTTATAAGAATGAGCTTCGTTTGTGTGGTTTCAGTAACTTTCCAAGACATTCTCATGAAA
Source organism: Physeter macrocephalus (assembly GCF_002837175.3). NCBI lineage: Eukaryota > Metazoa > Chordata > Mammalia > Artiodactyla > Physeteridae > Physeter > Physeter macrocephalus. The sequence goes on along the minus strand of NC_041220.1, from coordinate 29,304,685 downwards.
CCAATATTTTAAGTAATGGTAAGATGAGTAGAGATAATAGATTTAAAAGTGGATGATGTTCTCAAGTTGTATTTGCTGAAAAATCAAATTAGTACCAGCCATTTTTGTATATTATTTAATTTAACTTCCTTAGCAGTGAAGACATAGGTGGTCAAAACATTTAAAATATTACTTCTGATATCTGAGTAATATAGTCTACCAGCTTTGATTATATAACTATAAATATACAATCAATATGTACATGTTTTTTTTGGAAGTTGAAATAATAAAGTATTTTCAAAGATGTTAGAATGATAAAAGTCATAGAGATGCTCTTTCTGGTTTCCATATTTGCATCTGGTTGGATAACTATTATGGATCACTCTGAATGGCTCTGAGTAGTTGTCTTTAATACAATAGTTCACCTTTAACAGAAGTTTGCAAACTCTTATCAGAAAATGTGCAATGTATCTACGACTGATCCATATAAAGTGAATTGGGACATGACATAGTCTTCATGCAGAGAAAACCTCAGTTTCACCTCAGACAGCTAGATCACTGAGACAGAATTTCATGTATGTATAATACATATATAAATTGCTTTTTCTCAGCTGCTCAACTCATACACACAACATGTAGCACAGCCATGACATTGTTGCCTGATGTGACTGCCTGTTCCAGGTGGTGGAGGTCATTGCCATGATAACCCTGATTTTTAAAATCACATCCAAGTGGTGAGGACTGTTGCTGCAATGAACTCTTCAGATGGTTTTTCCTTACTGTGATTTTCTTTTTTTCATGTGTTTAAATGTAATCAGACCCATAAGTAGATTTGCCAAATAAAGAATTTTCAGTATGTGTTTTAAGATTTCCAAATTGTACTTGACTGTAAATATTATAGCTTAAGGATGCCACCAATCTATAATTTTTTGCTATGCAAATCAATTTCTTTCCCTTTATATGAATTTTATTTTTAGATATGGTTGGTTTTTTAGATATGTTGGTTTATCCCAATGTGCAGTGTCAATAACTATGGCTCCAAAATCTTTTGTGCTTTTCTTTTCTTTTTTTTTTTTTTTTGTCAAGTACACAGAATTGAGTCAATCATGGTCCTCATTCATAGCCTACTATGTTGTAGATTGGCTGGCACAAGCCTCTCTTTTGTTTCATTTTGTTTTCCAGTGTGGTCCCCAATCTCTACTTAATGTTATGTTCTTGCAATTCTTGCCATGTATATGTGTGTGTCTAGATACACACATAAAAATTATATGCAATAAATAAAATTATAGATGTACACAAAGTTAAGCATACCCTTGAAAATATACAGTATTGTTTTGAGTGTCTTTTAAATATATATAAATGGTATTGTGCTATAAATCTCATTTAATTTCTTGCTTAAAAAATTAAGCATTATGTTTTTGAGCTCTTTCTATGTTGCTAAATGTTAAGTCCAGCTCGTGAGTTCTGCCTCTGATTTCGTACTCATGGTTTGCACACTTGATATTTTACCATTCCCAGAGATGGATATTGTGTTTCCTCCTCTATTTGCAATCATAAACAATGCTTCTGTGAACATCCCTATACATACTCCTTTGTGGACCTGTGAAGGAATATATTCAGAAGGATTGCTGGGTTGGTGGGTCTGTGCCCATTTCCTTTCGACAAAACCTTTCCACCTAAATTTGGACCAATGAACGAGCAAATGCTGGTTTGCCTTTTGGGATCACCTAGAATTACCCCCCCCCGCCACCCCACTTGCTTGAGCTTCAAAATCAGGTTAACAGATGTCTTTCTGGAAGGAAAAATTTGACCCTGTTTTTCCTTTTACATCAGCTAATCAGCAGCAGTATAAGTCTGCTTCAAAATAGTGCCACTTTTTTTTTTTTTTTTTTTTTTTTTTTCGGTACGCGGGCCTCTCACTTCTGTCTGCATCGGCAGGTGGACCCCCAACCACTGCGCCACCAGGGAAGCCCTAAGTAGTGACACTTTTTTAAACTTAGGAATAAAAGTGATGGGGCTTTGTATTAAATTGTGTAAAATATTTATCCTAGCGTTGTAATTAGTAAGTCTGGGTTTACAAGTAGAATGTTTATTTTTTGATGATTTTACATTTACTTAGATGACTGATAAAACAACTTTAATTATACATTGACCATTTGAATACAGTTCTTTACTATCTTGCGCCCTCATGTAGTATACAGTGAGCAAAAGAGTGTACAGAGTGCACAGCTGTGCCGTGTGTGTGTGTGTGTGTGTGTGTGTGTGTGTGTGTGTGTGTGTGAGTACCTGCCTGAGATCTTCATTTCTGGTTAGCTTGTCTTTATCAGAATTTCTTCCTTACTTTACACCCAAATTCTGTCACCCAAATTCAAACAGCAGTTCCAAACAAGAGCTTCAGAAAGGAAGTGAAAGTGATGTTGGATGAATAATATTATTTGCTGAATACTTTCCTCAACCCCCATTGCCCAAAGAGCCCCCATTTCAGTGAATCCTAGGCTGTGTGGCAGAGCGTCTTTTGTTTACTGGAAATAGAGACCTTATACAAGTTACCTTTCCATCCATGTGGAGGGGTCTGTTTATTCAGGAGAAGCAGTGACTAACCGGAAAACTAAACTGAGACTCTCTTGTCAGTGTCTTATGGGGAATTGTATATATTTATGAAATTACACGCTGGTTTATTTCATGTTTTATTTTCCTATCTTTCTTAGTAAATCTGTGTCCCAAATATCAAGAACTGCAATCAGCATGATTATAAAGGAAAATATGCTATTTAACTTGGTCACGAGAAAGCTCTTATCTAATTATTTAGATAAAACCTAAGTGACCACTTGTTAATTTAGGCGATTTGGTTATAATTTCAAACATCATTTTGTTTTTCTCTTAGGCATTCCTCTATACCACATCCGTACTGATAGCCCTTCACTCTAACTTTACGTATCGGATAGAAACAGTGATTTCTTTTTGTTTTCCGTTGTAAATTTTCTTAGTGTAATTTTAAAAATTAGCTGACATGAATGCTGAATGATGTTACATTTATTGAAACCCTCTTTTTAAAACCTAAATATTTTAGCGGCTTTCGCAGCAATAACCATAATAAAACCCCAATTCTTTGACTTTCAGTGCACATCTTTTAATGATTCCTCACACTCTATTTCGAATTGAACCGTCCTTTCTGGCTCGCGTTGAGGCTGGGCATGGTTATTAATTCATTAGGGAATGGTGGATCCACTCTTAGGCTCTTCTGCCTTCCTTTGGTCCTGGGAGCCAAGGAGAGAGAGGAGGAGGGGTGGGGGGAAGGAGGAGAGACAGCGAAGGGAAGAGAGAGACAGGGAGACAAAGCCTGAGAGGGAGACGATGACATTAGAGGTGACACATAGCTATCCTGAGCTTCCTCATTCTGAGGGGAGAATAATGAAGGGCTTTCCCTGCGTTCTACAGCCCGAGGACAACCCTATGGCCACAGCACCTTTTCTAATCCCATTTTCTGTGTGCTGCATGTCATAATCTGTAAGGCACTGGTTCCAAGTGAAAACACTGAATCCAAACAGTGACTGGATCTTGTATTTATTTGCACTTTAAAACTACAGTGTGTGGGAAAACTTACTCCTTAAAAAAAAAGGGGCAGCAGCAAAACAGCATCAGGAGCATGTTGACATTAAAGTAGCATCACTGGACCCAGCACGCCTTCACATTTCAGTCCTCTGATTTATAGCAGCATGTCACCAGTGAGAGAAAAGCGTGTGTCTCTTTAAAACTTTTTGTTGAAATCTCCTCTCTTTGGATTATCTTTGTTTCTTGCAGTTTAGGGCCCCGTGTAACCATAAGCAGCTGTCCTAGAGTCTGGCTGACCCTAAGCACTCCACTGTCTAGAGAACCATGGAAGGCTACAGCCACAAGATTCTGAGTGGGAAGAAGGCAGGACAGTTTTCCTAGATGCAGGGACCTGGGAGGAAGCATGTCAAAAGCAGCAGGGTTATATCCCGCATGCTGTTTTGTACACGAAGATCAATGGTAGTAACCAAGAAGAACTTACGCACAGAGCATATTGAAATAGCCACTTACCAACTTTCCTCTGCCAACCTGGTGAGTAGAACAGTCACTAGATTAAATGATTCTCATTCTGTACGGAGAGAGTTGATGGTATAAATGGAAAGTCTTTGTGTATTATTTTGAAGGTATGAATAGTATTTGTAAACTTCCTGGGAGTGAGAGGCAAAGAAGACCAGATAGGAGCCAGAGTGAGGAGGTGATTCATTAGCCTGACAGTAGGGAGGGGAGGCGGGCAAAGCTGGGAAACTGGAAAACAGGCAGATTTCTGTGGCTAGCATTCATGTCTGCCTGTCTGCTGTGAGTGTTCTAGGCAGAACTTAAGAAAGAAACTATTGTAAAAAGCCTAATCTAGCTATTTTCTAAATGCTGATTAATCATTATAGCAGCAAATGTCTTGCTGATATAGAAATGGTATGATTACAGTTGAAAAAAAATCATTATTTAGACCTGTAGTCATTATAATTCTATGGGCATACCATTCACTATTTTACTCCTTCAAAATTTGGCTGAGATGTGTTAAAAATGTAGTATAACATTTTATTATAAAATTGCATTTTCTTTTTGCAAATATAAAGCAAAAATAACAGCTCATTTTGAGCTAGTTTAGCCTGCTAGAAATAGGTTGTGACTATTGATCAATAAGATTAACTATATTTTAATAAAATAGTTAAAATAGTTAAAAAATTACTGCAGAAGAGGTGTTTAAATGGATATTAATTTAGTTTTTAAAATTCTCTTTATTCCATTGATGTTCTTTTGTTTGCTTGTGGTCACTTCGGGTCTTTTCTTTGTTCACTTTCTAGGGCTACAAATTTATTCTATGTAATTATGTAACAATTCCAAAAGAAAACACTTAGTTCACTTTTGGTTTAATAGGATTTCTTGGCTGAAGATGAGAGAGTTAATTTAAAAATCCACAAATGCATACTAAACATTTTATAATAATTATGCCTATTGGAGCAGTAATAGGAGGCCTCCACTTTTTAAAAATATGAATTAAGGATGTGGAGAAAAAAATCTGCTGATCCAACCAGGGACATCTAATAACTTGGTCAAAAATGTTGTTTGATTGTTAGAATTCTGTAAATGCATTGTCTGGTTTTTGGAACTTAGCTATTATTTTTAGATCTGGCCTATCAACTCTGAGGAAGAATGATGAAGCCATCCTTAGCCAAAAGAAAACCTTTTTTTTTTTTTTAATCAGCATTTTTTTTCACTCAGATTATAACTCAGCTTTCATAACTAATAGAATTTACATTTACTGGTTCCCATTTGAATATCATTATTTTTACCCTCTTCTCTCTGGCAGTTATTTATAAGGAAAACAACAGAATTACAAAGAGGTCATGTCAGGTCATTTATTATTGTGTGTTTTTAATAGAATTTTGGCTCATTTAGTACATCCTCATTTCAGAAGAATTAATGATACCCTAATGGGTAAATAAGCAGGATCACTTGTGTGCTTTACTAAGCGAATTTCTGATTTTTAAAGTGATAATATTCTGGTGGGGTCTCTAGTCACTTCATCTCAGAATAATGTGAATACTGTAATTGGCATAATTTTATAATTTCTGGTAAAAATGGATGCAGATTTTGGTTTCATTCCAACACCGTCACTAAGTAGCTGTATGATTTTGGACAATTCACTTAATATTATCAGACTTCTGATTTCTTATGTCTAAAGTGAGGACAGAGGAAGAGGCACTCCAACATCCTTTTTTTATTCCAAAGTTTTATGATATAGAAAGAATTTGCATGAACTTAACTGAGTACTGTGTAGAAGACCATAGTCACTGTGATAGTGTGATTGAATCAAATGGAACATTGGTTTTCTTTCCAGGCTCTCAGAAGTATTGTTGAAAAGAAAATTGAGATATCCTTAATGATTCTGGCCATTTCATTTGGTCTTGTTTCATATTATCTGATAGTTGACTAAAAGTTAAAAGACACACTGCACAGTAGCTTGGAGTGACTTAGAAAATAATATTACACTTTTATTAGTGAGGAATCTATTGGTTGCAAGTGACAGAACTCCAACTCAAATTACCTTAAGCAAAATAAGGGGAATATTTTGGAATCTGTAGTCATCCATCCAAGGATGGATCTACTTCAGGTACAGGTAGATTCAGGGTTTCAAGTAGTATCCTTAGAGCTTTGTTTCTCTATGCCTTTGCCCTATTTTCCTATTGGTCTCAACATGAGAGGAAAGGAAACCCCAAGAATTTATCTGTCCTTTTGAATTTTGATTAAAAGGAAGAAAGACTCTCTCAATCCAATCAAATACTCTGACTGGCTTTCATTAGGTCACGAACTCATCCAATCACTGTGGTTACGATAAGGATGGAGTATTCTGCTTGGCCAGCTGTGAGTCATAGGATCATCATGTGGCCACAGACAGGTTCACCCCACCCAAATCACAAGAAATGGGCTTTCCAATGGAGAGCCCATAATGGATTCTATTATTAGAAGTGCGGTGGATGTGCAGAAAAGACACAACAAAGCCACAAATCTAACACAAGGTCTTAGATTGATTACTTCTTTGGCAGTTGAAAAAATTGTAGCCAAATGGATAAGTCGTCAACACATTTGGAAAACAACAACAAAGCAACCAGTAGCTGGATGGCTTCCACTCATTCTTTAAACGATTCAATCAGGCAGATGTCAAGACCCCTCCTGAACTAATTTAAAATTGATCTGCCCAAGGATTCAGGACTTTGCTTTATTCATGCATGTATTTCATTCTTTTAATAATTTATAGTAGTGAAGCTTTGTGTTTCTCCAAGGTATTCAAGATGGGCACCTTGATTTTCTTGCTTGTTAATACTTACGTGTTTCTAATATGACTGCTCCATTCCTATTTTATATGATAGAGAGTAGAATTTGAAATGATTTTAAGGATATTTTTCAAAATCAGAGGACAAGATGTCATCTTTTCAGGCTCCTCTCTAATGTTTTCTTGTGTGACAAAATGTGATTTATACTTTCCATTTGGTACCCATTCAGTATTGATTGAATTTTATTCTGAATCACAGGAATATCTTGAGTCATATATTGTGTAAAAGTCCAGGCAACATTTACTTTTGTCATTTATCAGAAAAACACAGAGACTGTGGGGCAAGTGTCACTCAATTATTATTAGTTACTAATAATTAGAACTAGAGATCTTTTAAGTGGCAAAACGTTTTATTTAACAGTCCATATAATTAGACTAAAAAATATTAGCTGGTGCTATCTCATTAGGTAATGATTATCAAGCCAACAGAGTGGAGAAGAAAGAATGTGTACTTTGGCAACACACAGCGCTGGTTCCAAACCCAGCTATTCCAATTACTGGTTCTGTGGCTCCAGGCATGTGATTTAATCTCCTTTGCCTCATCCTTATTTGCAAAATGGGGAGAGTCATAATTCTTATTCACAAGATTCATATCAATGTAAAAATGAGGAGTCTAGGTGCCAATTCCTAGCATAAAAATTTAACAAATATTATTTAGTTTTCCCTTCCTTACTGTTATTTCCTTCCTTTCTTTCCTCTCTTTCTCCTCCTTTTTTTTTAAAATCTAGCTTAACCATCATATATGCATTCTTTGTTACATATTTTAGGCAAAGAATAAGGATCCTTAATTGAAGTAATGATTGATTAAATACCAATTTACTTAAGAGGAAAAAACCCCATACCTGATAACAAATAATATGTAGATGTTTCATTATGACGAATTGGGAATGATTTGGTTTAAACCATATGCTCTTTTTTTTTTTTTTTGTCATGCTGGGCATGCAGGATCTTAGTTCCCCAACCAGGGATTGAACCTGTGCCCCCTGCAGTGGAAGTGCAGAGTCTTAACCACTGGACTGCCAGGGAAGTCCCTAAACCATATGCTCTTTTTTTTCTTTTTAAAAAAATTAATTAATTAATTAATTTTTGGCTGTCTTGGGTCTTCGTTGCTGTGCGCAGGCTTTCTCTAGTTGTGGCGAGCGGGGGCTACTCTTTGTTTTGGTGTGTGGGCTTCTCATTGCGGTGGCTTCTCTTGTGGAGCACGGGCTCTAGGCACGTGGGCTTCAGTAGTTGTGGTACTTGGGCTCAGTAGTTGTGACTCACGGGCTAGTGTGGCATAGGTGGCTTTGAGGTAACTAAGTTCAGCTAGATGTCGGTTTCAGTCATGCCCACTCTTCCCATTGAGGCTACAGATGTGGACAAGTTACTCTTTTGGATCCTTACTTTCCTTACAGGTTGAATGGGAACAAAACTATTCATTCTGGGGGGTTGTTTAAGGATAAATGAAAGAGAGGATTTCAGTGTCAGGCATATAATCGACACTCTATAATTCATAGGTTTTATTATTGCTGCTATGTATTGTTTTCAGAAGGAATTTTGACACCATCTTGGATCATTGAGAATATTTGTTGATGTTCAACTAAGGAAGGAAAAACAGAGAAGTCCCTGTTACCAAGAGTGATGTGAAACAAGATCTCACTCATTTCTGATAGCAGTGCAGATCGGAGCATCTCTTTTGGAAAAAGCCTTAGCCATTTGGTATCTATTGTAACACTACCATGGTGCAAGAATGCGCTATTTAAAAAGCGTGGGTTAGGAGAACTGAGTGGGCAGAAAGGGCTTGTGATGATTCAGTGGAAAAAAGGGAACCCAGTGGAATCAGGAAATGTTTTTCTGGTAAACACTGGAAAAAGCTGGAGAAAAGAGAAAAACAATTGCCATTTCCACTGAATTAAAATCTTTCTTCCCACTTTCGGCTTCTGTTTACAGCATGACCTAACTCTTTGCAGAAGGCAGCGACCATAGCAGATGGTGGTGTAACCACCTAGGGTATTAGCAGTTAGAAACTGGGAGAGACTAATTCTGTGGTCAAGATTTTTCAGCTCAAATCTGGGATTCAGGGTCTTGTGTGCCAAGCCAAAGAGTGAAAACACACCCTGATGAAAACCCTTCCATAGTCAGCACCATTCAAGAAGTTCCACTGAGGCCAGGACCAGTAAATAACACCAACCCCAAGGAGGCACATGAGGGGTGTGACTGCATTTTCCAGGCTGATGCCATCCTGTCTTCCAGCTTGTGCACAATTCACACATCTGTATGTGACATATGACAGCTAGCCTTTCCTGTTACTCCTGTTTCCTGTCATCACTTCTTGGGGTGAGAGCTTGTCCTTATTTTAAACATTCCCACGTTATTGGGCAAAGCTAATGCGAGGTATATACTTTCTACCGACATTCCACCAAAAGAGTTATCTGAGAGACTACAGGAAAACTTACCTAGAAAGAGGTATCACAGTAATAGATCCACAAGATATTTACACATTTTTGCTGCCATACTCCTAGGATCCCACTACCGTATCTGGAAAGTATCCAGAAAATACTTAAAGAAGTTCAAAGTTAAACATTTTGAGATAATATACATACCCCAAATGAGAAAAGGCTTAAGTAAATTAGTAGAATATTATGCTTCTAATAAAAATTATGCATGTGAAAAATACCAATATCATGTAACATCATGTGGGAAAGAGAAGGTACAATATTTGGTATACATGACAATTACAACAATATGAAGAATAAGCACTTATGAAAACAATGAAGAGCATATACAAAAATCTTAATACTTCTATTGGATAGTATGCTTATGGGATATTATTTTTATGTTAATTTAAAAATAAAGCAGAGACTTATTTATGCAGGATTTTTTCTTTTAAGATCAACTCTTTATTATGCCTGTATCTTCTGAGAAATGTAAAGAGGAAGAGAAGAATTCAGTATTTTATTGTGAACATAATACTCTTCAGCTCAACTTGCCAAAAGTGGAATTTATTTGAAAGTGAATTATAATTAAATAAGAAACCAGACATATCCCAATGGCTGTAAGATTAAAAATAGAGAGAAAAAAAAAACTTTAAGACATATGAAAGTTAAAGATCTCACCATCACACTGACTAGATGTTTTTATTTATGCCACAGTGTAAACACAAATTGTAGGTATTGGAAATGCATGATATGTCTCATCTAATGTTTTTTGGGGAATTTTGCATCTCCACCCTTGTCTGTGTTTCCAAAATATGAAGTCTACTTTGACATTACTTTACTGTGTTGGTCTTCTCCCCTCATTTATTAAAACAGAAAATGGTAGAGAAAATGTCAAAAGATTGTGTTTCTTAAGCAATATCCACCAGCTTTTAAGGAAAGTATATTTTCTAAGTCAAAAGTCACCAATAATCAAATGGAAAATCTGTTGGTTGATACTTGATGTCCCCAAACGTCATGGATGTGCAAGGGAATATTTTATCCTTCTGACCAGGTTTATCATACTCATTTTTCACTTAGAATATACACACATGAAAAGTTCTCCTTCTCTGATACCTTTCCAATTAAATAACTTTGAGGGCATTTTCCCCTTTTTTTCTTGTTTTTAAAGAGAGTGGACCAGGGAACTTTTCCTCTAATCCTGCTGAAGGCACGCTTCTGGGAAGGCTAAGTATTTAGGCACAAGACAAGAATCTGCCTAAATTAAGCCTTGCAAAGAATCATAATATCCCTCTACTTCTTTTACTCTACTTTTCTGTATATTGGCCTAGTTCCTAACAGATAAACTCTGGTATAGTTTATAAGGAACTTAGTATTGGAAATTTCCTTTAATTGGAAGCAATGAGCTGAAACCAAAAGACTGTTGAATTTAGAATTAGAATTAGAATCTGCTGTACAGCATAGAGCCTATAGTAATGATACTGTATTGTATGCTTAAATATTTGCGAAGAAGGTAGATCTTATGTTGTGTTCTTATCACACAAAATAATAATATTAATAAATCAAGAGGGTGGGAGGAAACTTTTGAGAGAGATGGGTATGTTTATGGCATAGATTGTGGTGATGGTTTTCAGGTGTATACTTAACTCCAAACTCATCAATTTGTATATGTCAAATATGTACAGGAAGGAAATAATAAAGATTACAGTGGAAATAAATGAAATAGAGACTAAAAAGACAGTAGAGAAGATCAGTGAAACTAAGAGCTGGTTCTCTGAAAAGATAAACAAAATTAACACGACTCACCAGGAAAAAAGAGAGAGGACTCAAATAAATAAAATCAGAAATGAGAGAGGAGGTGTTACACCTGATACCACAGAAATACAAAGGATCATAAGAGACTACCATGAACAATTATACACCAACAAATTGGACAACCTGGAAGAAATGGATAAGTTTCTAGAAACGTACAACCTATCAAGACTGAGTCATGAGGAAAAGAAAATCTGAGCAGACTGACTACTAGTTAGGAGATTGAATCAGTAATCAAAAATCTCCCAACAAACAAGTCCAGGAGCAGACAGCTTCATTAGTGAATTCTACCAAATTTTCAAAGAAGAATTAATACCAATCATTCTCAAGCTCTTCCAAAGTATAGACGAGAAGGGAGCTCTTCCAAACTCATTTTATGAGACCAACATTACCCTGATAACAAAAACCAGACAAAGACCCCACAAAAAAAGAAAATTACAGGCCAATATCACTGATGAACGTAGATGCAAAAGTCCTCAACAAAATGTTAGCAAACCAAATTCAGTAGTACATTGAAAGGATCATACACATTATCAGCTGGGATCCAGGACCACAAGAGTGGTTCAAGATCCACAGATCAGTCAATATGATACACCACATTAACAAAATGAGGATAAAATGCGTATGATTCTCTCAGTAGATGCAGAAAAAGCATTTAACAAACTTCAACATCTATTTATGATAAAAACTCTCAACATTGCATGTAGAAAGGGAACATACCTCAACATAATAAAGGCCATATATAACAAGCACACATCTAACATTATATTCAATGGTGAAAAGCTGAAGGTCTTCATCTAAGGTCAGGAACAAGACAAGCATATCCATTCCTGCCACATATGTTCAACATAGTATTGGAAGTCCTTGCTACAGCAATTAGGCAAGAAAAAGAAATAAAAGGCATCCAAATTAGAAAAGAAGAAGAAAAACTATCTCTACTTGCAGATGACATGGTATTATATATAGAAAACCCTAAAGACACCATCAAAAATCTGTTAGAAGTAATAACTGAATTCATTAAAGTTGCAGAATACAAAATCAACAAACAGAAAAAGCTATTGCATGTCTGTACGCTAATAACAACCCATCAGAAAGAGAAATTAAGAAACAATCCCATTTATAATTGCATCAAAAAAATTTTAATACCTAAAAATAAATTTAACCAAGGAGATGAAAGACCTATATATTGAAAACTATAAGACAATAATGAAAAAAATTAAAGAAGACACAAATAAATGGAAAGATAACCCCATGCTCATGGACTGGGAGAATCAATATTGTTAAAGTGTCCCTAATATCCAAAGCAATCTATGGATTCAATGTAATCCCTATCAGAATTCCCATGGCATTATGCCTTGTTTTTTGGTCTCACCACACAGCACATGGGATCTTAGTTCCCTGACCAGGGATCAAACCCATGCCCCCTGCAGTGGAAGCACACAGTCCAAACCATTGGACTGCCAGGGAATTCCTGAAATTCCCATGGCATTTTTCAAAGAAATAGAACAAATAATCCTAAAATTTATATGAAACCATGGAAGACCGTGAATAGTCAAAGCAAGCTTGAGAAAGAAGAACAAAGCTGGTGGCATCATGCTCCCTGATTTCAAACTGTCTTACAAAGCTGTAGTAATTAAAACAGTATGGCACTGGCATCAAAACAGACACATAGATCAACGGAACAGAATAGAGAACCCAGAAATAAACACACATATGGTCATATATGGTCATTTAATTTACAACAAAGGAGCCAAGAATATACAATGGGAAAACACAGTCTCTTCAACAAATGGTATTAGGAGAACTGGACAGCTACATGTGAAAGAGTGAAACTCAACCACTATTGTACACCATAAGCAAAAATTAACTCAAAATGAATTAAAGACCTGAATGTAAGACCTGAAATTCTAAAACTCCTAGAAGAAAAAAACATGTGGTAAGCTCCCTGACAGAGGTCTTGGTGATGATTTTTTTGAATCTGACACCAAAGCAAAAGCAACAAAAGCAAAAATAAGTGGGACTATATTAAATTAAAAAGCTTTTGTACAGCAAAGGAAACCACTGAAACAAAATGAAAGGGTAACCTACTGAATGGGAGAAATTACTTGCAAATCATATATCTGATAAGGGGCTAATATTCAAAATATATAAAGAACTCATACAGGTCAATAACAAAAAAACAATCCAATCAAAAAATGTACAGAGGATCTGAATAGACATTTTTCCAAAGAAGACATACAGATGGCCAAAAGATGCATGAAAAGATGCTCAACATCCTTAATCATCAGGAAACAGCAAATCAAAAATTACCTCACACTATTAGAATGACTATTATCAAAAGGACAAGAAATAACAAGTATTGGTAAGGATGTGGAGAAAAGGGAATACTTGTATCCTGTTGATGGGATTGTAAATTGGTGCAGGCACTATGGAAAACAGTATGAAGTTTCCTCAAAAATTAATAAATAGAGAGAGACTCGGAGGAGCTTCAAGATGGTGGAAGAGTAAGACGTGGAGATCACCTTCCTCTCCACAAATTCATCAGAAATATCACATGTGGAACAACTCCTACAGAACACCTACTGAACGCTGGCAGAAGACCCCAGACCTCCCAAAAGGCAAGAATCTCCCCACGTCCCTGGGTAGGGCAAAAGAAAAAAGAAAAAACAGAGACAAAAGAATCTGCACCAGTGGGAGGGAGCTGTGAAGGAGAAGGTCTCCACACACTAGGAAGCCCCTTCGCGGGCGGAGACTGCAGGTGGCAGAGGGGGGAAGCTTTGGAGCCGCGGAGGAGAGCGCAGCAACAGGGTGCAGAGGGCAAAACCGAGAGATTCCTGCACAGAGGACCGGTGCTGACCGGCACTCACCAGCCCGAGAGGCTTGTCTGCTCACCCGCCAGGGCAGGCGGGGGCTGGGAGCTGAAGCTTGGGCTTCGGAGGTCGGATCCCAGGGAGAGGACTGGGGTTGGCGTGAACACAGACTGAAGGGGGATAGTGCACCACGGCTAGCCGGGAGGGAGTCCGGGAAAATGTCTGGAGCTGCCGAAGAGGCAAGAGACTTTTTCTTGCCTCTTTTGTTTCCTGGTGCGCGAGGAGAGGGGATTAAGAGCTCTGCTTAAAGGAGCTCCAGAGATGGGCGCGAGCCACGGCTATCAGCACGGACCCCAGAGATGGGCATGAAATGCTAAGGCTGCTGTTGCAGCCACCAAGAAGCCTGTGTGCAAGCACAGGTCACTATCCACACCTCCCCTCCCGGGAGCCCTTGCAGCCCGCTACTGCCAGGGTCCCGTGATGATCCAGGGACAACGTCCCCACGAGAACACACGGCACACCACAGGCTGGTGCAATGTCATGCTGGCGTCTGCCGCCGCAGGCTCGCCCCGCATCCATACCCTCCCTTCCCCCAGCCTGAGTGAGCCAGACCCCCTAATCAGCTGCTCCTTTAACCCCATCCTGTCTGAGCGGAACAGACGTCCTCAGGTGACCTACACGCAGAGGCGAGACCAAATCCAAAGCTTAACCCCAGGAGCCGTTCGAACAAAGAAGAGAAAGGAAAATCTCTCCCAGCAGCCTCAGGAGCAGCGGATTAAACCTCCACAATCAACTTGATGTACCCTGCATCTGAGGAGTACCTGAATAGACAACGAATCATCGCAAACTGAGGATGTGGACTTTGGGAGCAACGATATATATATATTTTTCCCTTTTTCTCTTTTTGTGAGTGTGTATGTGTATGCTTCTTTGTGTGATTTTGTCTGTAAACTTTGCTTTTACCATTTGTCCTAGGGTTCTGTCTGGCCGTTTTTTGTGTGTGTGTTTTTTTTTTAGTATAGTTTTTAGCACTTGTTATCATTGGTGGATTTGTTTTTCAGTTTGGTTGATCTCTTCTTTCTTTCCTTTTTTTTAAATACTTATTTTTTGTTTTAATAAATTTATTTTATTTTATTTTACTTTATTTTATTTTATCTTCTTTCTTTCTCTCTTTCTTTTTTTTCTCCCTTTTATTCTGAGCCGTGTGGATGACCATCGCAAACTGAGGATGTGGACTTTGGGAGCAACGATATATATATATTTTTCCCTTTTTCTCTTTTTGTGAGTGTGTATGTGTATGCTTCTTTGTGTGATTTTGTCTGTAAACTTTGCTTTTACCATTTGTCCTAGGGTTCTGTCTGGCCGTTTTTTGTGTGTGTGTTTTTTTTTTAGTATAGTTTTTAGCACTTGTTATCATTGGTGGATTTGTTTTTCAGTTTGGTTGATCTCTTCTTTCTTTCCTTTTTTTTAAATACTTATTTTTTGTTTTAATAAATTTATTTTATTTTATTTTACTTTATTTTATTTTATCTTCTTTCTTTCTCTCTTTCTTTTTTTTCTCCCTTTTATTCTGAGCCGTGTGGATGACAGGCTCTTGGTGTTCCAGCCAGGTGTCTGGGATGTGCCTCTGAGGTTGGAGAGCCATGTTCAGGATACTGGTCCCCAAGAGACCTCCCAGCTCCACATAATATCAAATGGCGAAAATTTCCCAGAGATGTCCATCTAAACGCCAAGACCCAGCTCCACTCAACGACCAGCAAGCTAGTGCTGGACACCCTATGCCAAACAACTAGAAGAAAAGAACACAACCCCATCAATTAGCCGAGAGGCTGCCTAAAATCATAATAAAGCTACAGACACCCCAAAACACATCACCAGACGTGGACCTGCCCACCAGAAAGATAAGATCCAGCCTTATCAACCAGAACACAGGCACTAACACAACCCACTGAACCAACATTAGCCACTGGGTACAGACACCAAAAATAATGGGAACTACTAACCTGCAGCCTGCAAAAAGGAGACCCCAAACACAGTAAGTTAAGCAAAATGAGAAGACAGGGAAACACACAGCAGATGAAGGAGCAAGGCAAAAACCTACCAGACTTAAAAACTGAAGAGGAAATAGGCAGTGTATCTGAAAAAGAATTCAGAATAATGGTAGTAAAGGTGATCCAAAATCTTGGAAATAGAATGGAGAATATGCAAGGGACGTTTTACAAGGACCTAGAAAAACTAAAGAGCAAACAAACAATGATGAACAACACAATAAATGAAATTAAAAATTCTCTAGAAGGAATCAGTAACAGAATAACTGAGGCAGAAGAACAGATAAGTGACCTGGAAGATAAAATAGTGGAAATAACCACTGCAGAGAAGAATAAAGAAAAAAGAATGAAAAGAATTGAGGACTGTCTCAGAGACCTCTTGGACAACATTAAATGCACCAACATTCGAATGATAGGGGTCCCAGAAGAAGAAGAGAAAAAGAAGGGGACTGAAAATATTTGAAGAGATTATAGTTGAAAACTTCCCTAAAATGGGAAAGGAAATAGTTAATCAAGTCCAGGAAGCACAGAGAGTCCCATACAGGATAAATCCAAGGAGAAACTTGCCAAGACACATATTAATCAAACTATAAAAAATTAAATACAGAGAAAAAATATTAAAAGCAGCATGGGAAAAAAAAACAAATAACATACAAGGGAATACCCACAAGGTTAACAGCTGATCTTTCCACAGAAACTCTGAAAGCCAGAAGGGAGTGACAGGACTTATTTAAAGTGATGAAGGAGAAAAATCTACAACCAAGATTACTCTACCCAGGAAGGATCTTATTCAGATTGGATGGAGAAATTAAAACCTTTACAGACAAGCAAAAGCTAAGAGAATTCAGCACCACCAAACCAGCTTTACAACAAATGCTAAAGGAACTTCTCTAGGCAGGAAACACAAGAGAAGGAAAAGACCTACAATAAGAAACCCAAAACAATTCAGAAAATGGTAATAGGAACATACATATTGATAATTACCTTAAATGTTAATGGATTAAATGCTCCAACCAAAAGACAAGACCCGTATATATGCTGTTTACAAGAGACCCACTTCAGACCTAGGGACACATACAGACGGCAAGTGAGAGGATGGAAAAAGATATTCCATGCAAATGGAAATCAAAAGAAATCTGGAGTAGCAATTTTCATATCAAACAAAATAGACTTTAAAACAAAGACTGTTAGGAGAGACAAAGAAGGACACTACATAATGATCAAGGGATCAATCCAAGAAGAAGATATAACAATTGTAAATATTTATGCACCCAACATAGGAGCACCTCAGTACATAAGGCAAATACTAACAGCCATAAAAGGGGAAATCAACAGTAACAGAATCATAGTAGGGGACTTTAACACCCCGCTTTCACCAATGGACAGATCATCCAAAATGAAAATAAATAGGAAACAC